>NW_015168051.1:265784-284361 GCF_001447785.1 Gekko japonicus
CATAAGCGCATTTCTCCAGATTTCAAAAAAAGAAAGCTGCACCTTACAGCCATGCCTCCGGGCCAACAGTGTGAACGCTCCCTTGCGCCTCCTCCCGGTATGCTCCCGCACAGGGGTCATTTCGTAGAAAAAGAGCTAGGGGAACTCATTAGCATACCTCATTAGCATATGCCACACCCCCTGCCATCCCCAGAAGTGAGTCATAAGACCACACCCACCACTCAGTTAGTCTTAGTCTTAAAGGTTAGACTTATTTGAACGCTTGGACTATTTTGCAGCAACAGACTAACACAGCTACCTCGGGGAAGCTCCTGGATGGGGCTGGGAGTCCTTGCGGAGGCCACGTGGAGTGGCCTCGGCCAGGCAGAGGGGGAGGACGCCAACTTACCCTCCTGCTTCTTCCTCCTTCTGCAACAGAATGAGGCTGGAAGCAGGGGGCTGCCGGAAGAAGGGGGTGGGGCTTTGTTGTGTGCCCCGCCCCCCTGCACCTCACCCGGGGAACTGCATTCCCCCGCATTCCCCCCCGAAATGACCTCTGCTCCCGCATCAGTCACTGCAGTGTGAACGGGAAAACCCAGAACAGTTTGTTCCGGCTCTTTTTTGCCACGACTCCCTCCTGCTTCAAACTGCCAGTCTGAACTCAGCCATTGTGTCTGATGTTGTACGCTGCAGGTTCTTCACGCTGAGTGGAAGTGATTGCTCCATCACACAAATGAATCCCTTTTTCGAAATGAAGTGCCTCAGGCCTTGTATAAGAATGTTCCTGAGCTTAAACACTGCGGAGCTCCGCAGCCATGGGGCTTTTAATATTTTTTTACTGACTCATGTCCAGCTTTTTCCTCTGGCTCTGATCCTCACAAAGTAATTGTGCTTCCAAATGGAACAACAATGAGAAAAGAATTACGGTGTCTTTCATGCTATGCAGGAGTTCACAGAGCAGTTTATGAAGGGTCATGAGAGAGTGGTTAACCTATGCATGCCCTCTGCTTGTGAATTCCTCAGGACTGTATGCAATGACATTACACTTGAGCAGCGTGTTTAAAGGCTTTGCTATTAGCAATGTGGAAGTGTTTGTCCAGTTCAAGTGAGCAAAGAATGACGTATTCTGCCAATTTTTAGTCAAGCATTACCCTGAAAAGACCTGCTAATCGCAGCTTTGATACCAAGCAGGGCTAATGGAGTGGTGGAGGAGAGCTGTTTGGCCTAGGTCTCGAGTTCAGAGGGGACCTTGTACTTGGACATGTCAGTTTTTTGGCATTTCATCTTTCACAGTTGGCTTTTATGCACATTTTGGTGCCTTATTTCATTTTCATGTGTTGCCATTTTTTACTATGGCTAGGGGCCTCAAAAGCAGGAAGCAGTCATCCTCTCTGGACCTCTGCGGGAACCTGTAAAATGGAATCTTATCCTACTGATTCCTGAGAGGTTTGTGTATAGACAATGAACATGCATGGAGTCCATCACACAATACTAAAAGGGAAAGCAGCCTGCCCGTATTGGGGCATCATAATCTAGCCAGTGGTATGTTTTTCTAGGGTTGCCAAGCAGGGTCTGGCAACCAATGGGAGACTCTGTGTGTGTGTGTGTGTGTTGGGGTGGTGTCTCTTCCTGGGAAACCCAGAAGTGATGTCACACAGCTCTCTAGAAATCGCCAGAAACTCTGTGGTAAAACCCTAGAGTTTCTGGTGATTCCAAGAGAGGACTGTTGGCACAACAGCCATTTTGAAAAGATAAAAAGCAGCAGGAGAAAGCTTAGAAGGCACTGAACAGTGGTAACTTCAGTACATCTCCAACAATCCCCCTTTCTGCTAGCCCAGTCCTGCTGTATACTACCTAGGTCATGGTGAGTCTTTCGAAAGCTTTCCCATGAGCCTTTGGGAAACATGTTCTACAGCAGGACTGGGCTAGCAGAAAGAGAGATGTTTGGTGAAGTGCTGAAGGTACCACTCTTGAGTGCCCTTCTAAGCTTTCTTGCCCTGTGGAAGGGAACTCAAAAGGCATTTGAATGACTTCTCAAGGCAATTCAGTGCCCTCTGAGTGGGTTTTTTCCCTAGGAACTGATGTGCTCGCTGCTCTGTCCCTTGAAAAGAAGGGCTAGTAACTGGCTTGGAGCCTCCCCCTTTAAAGACAAGGTGTTCTGATTAAATTAACCAACTTTAATTTAACCACCCCCTTAAAAATTTAAAAATTTAAATGCCCCCCCCAACAAAAAAACCCCATTCTGGATATAGGCCTGGTCTTAAAGGGGCCACTGGACTCAAACTTTGTTATGCTGCTTCAGACCAACACAGCTACCCCACCTGAAGTTTCCTTAGCAGTTAGTCTTACACTCACACAGAAACATCCCCTTCTAAGTTGTGTTTTGTGGTTTAGCTCAATACAAATATTGGGTCTTTTCCCCCAAACAAATCCAGGCATCTTTCATGTGAACCATCAACAGCACATTTATATCCAGCTATTCAATTGACTTCAACATCTCATGCAAAGAAAGTTTACTGCTTTGAGCCCAAAGCTGGATTTATTGCTAGGCAATCCAGACAAATTTGCATTAACTTACTTCCAGTTCCATAAATACTCTAATCTCTGTTCAGGTTCATATGTAATGTAGAAAAGGTTCATGTGTGCACGAGCACACACACAAATAGAAATTTGGAGACAGATGTGATCCAGAACAATCAACTAACTCTCAAACTCAATTCTCAAGCTCATCAATTTGTACTGAGCAGTTTGTAAAAGCAGCCAACTCTTAGTAAGATTTTGGCAATATAGTAGAAACAGATTGTTAGGTCTGCTGGAGCAGAGGTCTAAGAGTCAAAGCTCTTGGGTATAGCTTCTTGCTGGCTCTTGTTCTTTCACAAAAATTTTAACTGCTCTGAATCTCTATTCATCCCCTTTTCAAGGGTCACCTCAGTGGGTGTCTTGCAATTTGCCAGTTGGAAGTAAAGCGTTTTGTTGCTATGCAGTATGCCTGAACTCAAGCTGCTGACTGCTGACTGTGCATGAGCCTCCCAAATGATGGCTGCTCAGGGATCTTAGATTTTGTTTTTCAATACATTCTCTTTTCCAGCATGAATAATGAAGGGTATTATTTTTTTGGATTCTGTGCAATATGGAAAGGTGTGAGGTGGTTTCCAGATCATTGCTTTGTGTAGCACATGGGTTTGAATTCTCCCAAGGAAAACAAGAGTGCCTTCTATTTGTCAGTGCCTCCGAGAGGTCCTCCAAGGGAGGACTCCTCCCTTATGAACCTTCACAACCATGACAGTCCATTTGAGAGGTCCTGTTTCAGATGCCTCCATCTTCTGAGATTAGGTGGATGGCAACTCAGGAAAGGGCCTTCTCAGTCGTGGCACCAAACTCTGGAACTGTCTTCTCCAGAGAAACTCGCCTGACCCCTTCTGTTGCCATCAGCCAGCAGGTGGATACTTTTTTTGTTTCCTTTGGCATTCCCTCAGTGATCCCTCCTTCCTGACCAGTGTTTTAATTGTTGTTTTTATGTCTTTGAATGTATTTTGTTTTTGTTTTTAATTGTTTAGTTGTTCTAATGATGTGTGTTTTTGTGGGGGGGATAGTTTTAAATGATTTTAAAATGGAATTTTATTATGTATATTTTAATTTGGTAGCTGCCTTGGCAGCCCTTGTGAGGACAGGAAGTTGGGAAAGGTTGACCAAATAGCACTGAGGAGACTTTGACTGACCCTAGGCATATTTACTTCAAATCAAATTTCACTCAAGATCTGTGAGTAAGTAATGGCCAGATACTGGGCAGAGTTAAGGGTGATCAGGTCCCTGTGTATGAATTTCCCGGTCAAGTATAGAATAATAGAGTTGGAAGGGATCTCCAAGATCATCTAGTCCAACCCCCTGCACAATGCAGGAAATTCACAAATACCTCCCCCCACATCCCCAGTGACTGCTGTTTCATGCCCAGAATATGGGGAAAAAATCTCCAGGATCTCCAGCTAAACTGGCCTGGAGAAAAATTGGTTCCTGACCCCAAAGTGGCAATCAGCATTTCCCTGGGTGTGTAAGAAAGGGCCACAAGAACTAAGCACTGATGCAATCCTTCCTGTCCTCCGTTTCATGATCTGCCTAAGTTCACAGAATCCACATTGCTGACAGATGGCAATCTGGCCTCTGTTTGAAAACCTCCAAACATCACCTCTCGAGGAATCCTGTTCCACTGAGGAACCACTCTGTCAGGAAGTTCTTCCTAATGTTTAGCCGAAAACTCTTCTGATTTAATTTCAACCTGTTGGTTCTGGGGCAACAGGAAACAACTCTGTACCATCCTCTATATGACAGCCCTTCACATACTTGAAGGTGGTTATCATACAACCTCTCAGAAATCTCTTTAGGCTAAACATTCCCAGCTCCTTCAGCCTTTCCTCATAGGTCTCCAGACCCCTCACCATCTTCGTTGTCCCCCTCTGGACACGTTCCAGCTTTTCTATATCCTTCTTAAATCATGGTGCCCAAAAGTGAACACAATACTCTAGGTGAGGTCTAACCAGAGTAGAGTAAAAACAAGCATGGACCTGGGCATGAGTGCAGCTTTACTTCATTTGAGGTTTGTGTTTTATTTCATTCTAGTAACAGTGAGTAAAGTTCTGAAACTGCTGTGTTTTCACCCAAATGCAAAACTGAGGAAATAGCCTGTAACCTTACATTCTGTCCTCCATCTTCCCAGAGAAGTCTATTCCTTTTATTTTTGTGGTGTTTCCTGTCTGATCTTGTTCTCATTAGATGTTGCAAGGGCAACTCACATTCCAGGGGCTTGAGGCTGCTTTTTCTAGAGGCAGGAAACTCCCTCCTGCATTAGCCATTGGTCTCAGTGACATCTAGCACCCTCTCCCAAAAGGAGACAAGATCAGCCAGGTAATTTTGAACTCTGTCATGGCAATAGACTGATTAATTATGAGTAGGCTAGTACCTGCAGGCTTTCCAGTCTGGCTCCTTAAATATAAGCAACATAAGGCCATATGTTTTTCTAGCCCCACTTGCCCATTTCAGTGGTACAGTGGAGATGGCAAACACAGATGCTCAGTTTTTTTTGGATATTTTGGCAGGAGTACCTGATTACCTGTGTGCTATAGCTTTGCTCACAAAGTAGAGGATGTTGCTTCACCAGTTGAAGAATAGATACAGCAGGTAGCAGCACAATTTGGGCTGAAGGTCTGAAATATGGTCTCTGGAGGGCTCATTAACGCAGACTCAGTTGTGATTGTTTTTCAGTAGTCATTAAGAGGAGGTTATGTTGATAATTCCGCTTAAGGATACTTCTGTCCTCCTGCTGTTTCCCTTTTCCCAACACGCCAATATTCAGGGGGTAAAGACCAAAGCAGACTCCATACTGGCTGGATGGGCAACAGTTTGGCAGAAGAGGTTCAGTGTAAGTGTGAAATGAAACACAAGAAATGCTATCTACATAAACACTGATGGTCAGAGATTGCTTATAGTGCTGTCTGCAAAACCTGCTTCACAGTGAACGATCTGTACCTGTTGCCTGTAAGCACTAGGGACATCCATATGGTTTAGAAGCCATACATTAGCCACGGAGACTGGATGGAAACTTAACTGGTACACAGTGTTGCTGCCCAGATGTTAACAGATGTTCCATGGAATTAACATGTTACTCCAGTGCTGTCCAGCCATATGTCTCCCAGTTTCTAGGATTATCACAAGGTCCAGGTTTTGATCATGAAATTCCTAAATGTTATGTCAGGAACTCCAGACTTTTGTTTTGTTTTTTTAGAAGGATATCTATACAGCAATGGCGCACAACCTGGTTAGAGAGAAGATAGAGGTTTATTTAAGAACTAACATACTTGATAGGAAAGAGGAGAGACAGAGACTAAGTGTGGAACTTCTAAGAAGGAGGAAATTGCCCTAAGAGGAGCAATCTGGAGACAGACAAGGAATGACAACTAATTGTCTTCTTGCTTCCCCCTTCAGGGTCTTCTTCTCTGTACACCAGACATTGCCTTTTCCACCACTATACCCATACAATCCTACCAGTTTTTAGATAGCTGGCAGTGTCCTGTTAGGAGAATGTGCATTGTCAGAGCTGAGGCTGGCAGGTAAATCACCTTTGAAAGTGGCCTGAAATCTCCAGTTGTTCCAAAATTCAGCGGCCAGGCTGTTGTCAGAGATTGCTTGGCTTCAGGATTTGTATTGCTCCTCAGCTGGAAGATCTACACTGGCTACACATCCTTCAGGCACAATTTAAAATTGCTGGTTCTTACCTTTCAGGCCATAAATGGCTTGGGGGTAACGGGAGGATCATCTCCTCCCATTCTATTGAGTCCCCCATAGGGTTGCCAGGTCTGGGTTGGAAAATACCTGGAGACTTTGGGGGTGGGTCCAGGAGAGGATCCTTCAGGCACAATTTAAAATTGCTGGTCCTTACCTTTAAGGCCATAAATGGCTTGGGGGTAACTGGAGGATCATCTCCCATTCTGTTGAGTCCACCAGTTAAGATCTGCCTGTCAGAAGTGAGGCAGGTGGCAATTTCTGTGGGACAGGGCATTTTCTGTGGGAGCACCCCACTTTTGGAATGCCCACCCCCTTGAGGCTCACTTTACATGAGGCTACTTAACTGTCTCTTAAGCACTTGGTCAGAATATATCTTTTTATCCAGGCTTTTAATCAGGGGTTTTAGCTTTCCAGCAGTTTTACGGTCTGCTTTTGGTTGGAGATCTACGTTAAATTGCTTGTTGTTTTTCATTATTTAATTGTAATCTGCTTCATTATAGAAATTTCCTAAATAAAACAAATAATCATGACAATCTCACCCCTACAGATTACAGAATACTGCTGTTTCCTTCTCTCTTGAAATTCTGGCATAATTTATCAGCAAGCTTCCCAAGTACTTATCGTGATTCGGCGGGGGACACAGACGTCCTCGCAGGATCATTCCTGCGGGGACAACAGATGTGCCACACCATGCCGTCGCCAGGAAGTGACGCCAGGCGACGCTCTGGCAATGGGGCTGGAATGGCACCATCGAGTTTTCAGTCCCATTGCCAGAGCGTCTCCCGGCGTCATTTCCTGGCGATGGCATGGTGCGTTACAAGGGGAATGGTCCAGCCGGGGAGCACAGTAAGTACTTGGGAACCATATTTATCAGCTTGCCTGTTCTGGAAGCCACTTCAAATCAGGTGCTGTTTAATGAACCTGGGAACCTTTTGGAAGGCCTTTAAGAAATGTTGCAGATTTTTACTGTTTTATTTTGTGCTTTTTAAAGTGTATTTTAAATGGAGTAACTTTAAATGTAGTAACTTTATCTGCTGCTTTTGTGTTTTGACTGTGTGTGCTTTAAGGATACAAATGCTATAAAACAAATACTGAAGGGAAAGCTTTATTTAGCCACTAACAGCTAATCAGATTGTTTGCCAGCTGTCTTAACATAGGCAGTACATTCTAGTAGTCGGAAAGCAATGCAGACACAACCTAATCACTATACTGGTTTTTCCACCTCTTTTTTGACCACTTTGGGTGTTCAACCACATCAAGTGAGGCAGCCACTGGGTAAAAGCTGCCATAAAGTGATTTTACTTTTGCACTAAAGAGTTAACTAGAGAAATGGATTAATTGCTCCTTTATAACAATTAACATTGGCTTTCAGTTAATTGTGCTGGAGGTAGAAGCCCCGCACTGGTAAGAACTCACTAAAATGTTACCCAAGCTATTTTACTTCTAAAGTTTTGTGTGAGAACCATGTTTTTCTTAATGCAGCTCCTTTAAAAGGTCAGCCACTTCTATAATCCTTTATTTACTTTGTAATATTCTAAACTTCTATAGCAAGCAAAAAATAAAATAAAAATATGATCCACAAATAGTTAGTTGTGCATGATGGAAATCAACATAGTTTAGTTGTGACTAGATGTCAATGCATTGTTTTCAATGGGACTTTGGGTCAAATATATATCACAGAGTAGCCATGTCTACATGAAAAGTAGCAGACAGGGAGTCAGTTTTAAATACAGAATAGAGCTAAATCCATCCCCTTCCCAAACTCATTGTGCTCTGATGATTAAAGAATTTTGCTCCCAGTCCTGGCTCCCTTGGATTCCCCCCCCTCCCCGGCGATTTCTGGTTTGACCATTGGTTGCAACCAATACTCCCTCTAAGCTGTGGAATCTTGTGAGCAAAAATTCTATTTTATGAGCTACAGTTGTGAGCAAGCAATTTGGCTACTGCATAAATTAGTTTGCTCTGGAGCCATCCTTCCTGAGCTAAGACAAAAATGTGTGAGCCAGAGGTTAAAAAACTGTGAGCTAGCTCACACCAACTCAGCTTAGAGGGAACACTGGTTGCAACCAATTGTTGATGGATTGAGTCATAGAACTTGATCTCGTTTTTCCCCCAGTATTTTTTTTTTGCATTTGTGTGTGTTTGCCTGTGCCTAGAAGTCATGGCAACCTCTGGCAACACCTACTGGTGTATGGAGGATGTTCAGAGAAGTGGTTTGATAGCCTGCCTCTGGCCTCCCAGGCCTCGTATTCTTTGGAGGTCTCCCAGCCAAATACTTGCCAAGGTCAGCCCTGCTTACCTTACGAGATCTGATGAGATCGGGCCTGCCTGGACTATCCAGGTCAGGGCATAGAACTTTGAAATGCATCTATCTGCATGAACATGTGCATGTGGGCAGGTGTTTACAGAGAGATGAGAGGTGCAGTCTTGGTAGAGTTGGTGGGCTCAGTAGGCCAGGACTTCTATGGGTCAAGCATTATTTATCAACACAGATTGTCTTCCTTCAATTCTCATGCACAATCCTTGGGTAGTAAGGTAAGCACTATTACACAAATGTTTTGAGCCAGAGAGGCTTTGGTGAAGAACTCCAATGAATTCCAGTGGACACAGTTCTTCTCTTTTCCCTGTAGAAGGCTGTGCATGACATAGACCATGGGTGGCAGGATTTTAGATGGAAGGTGCCACACTGCCAGAAAAGAGGTAGTTGCTTCTGCATAAATGGAGGAGAATTTATACAGATGATGAGAGCAAAGATCCTCAGCTATTTGAGAACCATGAAACTGGAAAATCACCAAGAAAAAGGTGAGCAGTAACATCAAGTAACAGTACGAAAGATGCCCAGAGCTGTAGATTTTCCTCTTAGCAAGACTCCAAATGCCCATATGAGTTCACAAAACAATACCTTGTGGGAAGTATCTAATTCTATACACTTGCCTATTGCTTCAGGGAAGATCTGATGGTGGCAGAAGCCGTATCTGCCATATCATAGGGGGCAGGACTTTCAGGATATGCCAGGCTGACTCTGGGGTATGGCACTGACCTTGCCGGGGGGGGGGGGGGGGGACAACCTGTCCTGGTCTTGGCCAATAATCCTCCCAGTTCAGCTAGCTGCTGGTGCCAGGAAGCTAACATTTCATCCTCAAAAGGCTGATTTTAAAAGAAGAAATGAAAGCTGGGGTTTTCAAACATAGTAACTCCGACCCCACCCCCATTCTCCAGGTTATGATACTGTCAGCCCATGTTGTAAACCCATATGCCTATTGTATTTGACAGAAGGAGTTCTGACTCTCGAAAGCTTATACCCTGGAAATCTAGTTGGTCTTTTAGGTGCTGCTGGACTTGAATCTTGCTCTTCTATTGCAGACCAGCATGGCCACCCGCAGAGAGTTCTGTGAGCCATCTGCAAGCTTTCTGTTACTGCTGCTGAGTACTGACTTTATCTGCCTGAGTACATTCTCCTCCCCACCCCCATTATGTTCTTCATGGTCTGATATCCAGTCTAGCAATTGTACCCTGGCTTTACACTCAGTAACATCAGCAGTCTTTTCAATCCATTAGATCAACAAATAACTCCCCAGATCTGTTTTGGGGCAGGTAGGTGTAACATCCTGCTGATATTCAGACTCCTTGATTTCCACTTTCTGAAGTGTCTGCGAGGTACACTGTGCTCAGCTTAAGCAAACAGGGTATCTGCAGACCACTGTCCTGAACCAACAAATAGAGATTTAGGTTTCCACATGCAACTATGTTGTACCTTTTATCTTCTACCCAAAATACACCAACCAGACAACCCAGGATGCCCCATTGTCTCAGGCACAGGCACTATCACCGTGGGGGTATCGGAATACATGGACTCTGTGCTAAGACCCTATGCCGTCCATGCTCCTAGTTATGTTTGTGACACCACAGACTTTCTGTGGGAAATACAATCTTTGAACAACCATCCAGAGAATACTGTTTTAGCCACCATGGATGTGGAATCTTTGTATACCAACATCCCACACAAAGATGGATTACAAGCCATAAGGAACATGATTTCTGACAACAACATGGCTGACTTTGCCAGCAAACTCTGCCATTTTGTTCTCACCCATAACCACTTCAGATTTGGTGACAACCTGTTTCTCCAGATCGATGGTACAGCCATGGCCCCAGAGTATGCTAGCATATTCATGGCTGACTTGGAGCAACGCTTCCTAAACTCTCACCCACTCATACCTCTCTTATATTTGTGTTACCCTGATGACATTCCACCAAGCATTCAACCATTTTCACCCCACCATCAACATGACAATGAACCAATCCATGCAAGAAACACATTTTCTGGACACTACTGTAAAAGTACACAATGGATGCATAGACACCACCTTATACCAGAAACCTACTGACCGACAAACATACCTACATGCCTTCAGCTACCATCCTAAACATACCAAACGATCCATTGTATACAGCCAGGCTCTACGCTACAGCCTCCTCTGCTCCAGTCCTACAGACAGAGATTCTTACCTCAGGGATTCACAACATCCCTTTTTGGAACTAAGGTATCCACCTGATGAAGTCAGGAAACAGATTAACAAAGCCAGAATGATACCCAGAGAAACCCTGTTACAGGACAGGCCCAAAAGAGACAATAATAGAGCACCACTAGTGGTCACATACAGCTCTCAGCTCAAAACAGTTCAACGCATTGTCAATGACTCACAACCTCTACTGGATAATGACAGTTCTCTTTCACAAGTACTGGGGAGGTATTCTCAACAAGAAGGACTATACATCCTCTGTATTTTAGTGTGTTTCTTTTTCAGAGTACTATATTAGAATACTGAATATAATGCAAGGAATAATGGAAGTTACCTCCATGCCTGAGAGGAGATGAATGGTGATTCTCAGTTTACTTCCCACAATTTGAAAAGATCCCTTCTTACATTTATCACCTATTTTGACATATTTATTACTTTGCTGTCCTTTCCCCCTTAATTAAATCAAAACAACTGTTGACCTTATACCCTTAGCTTGTTATTTAGTTTCACTTTGAATATCTTAAAGCACCTGCATCATGTTACATGTTAATTTGCTGTTCAGTCTGTATCTATAAGTTTGAAATCTAGCTTCCTTTCCAGTGTATTTGACAAAGTGTGCCTTGCACACATAAGAACATAAGAGAAGCCAATGTTGGATCAGGCCAATGGCCCATTCAGTCCAACACTCTGTCACATAGTGGCCAAAAATAACAGGTGCCATCAGGAGGTCCATCAGAGGGGCCAGGGCACTCGAAGCCCTCCCACTGTTGCCCCCCCCAAGCACCAAGAATACAGAGCATCATTTGCCCCAGACTGAGAGTTCCTATCTATACCTTGTGGCTAATAGCCACTGATGGACCCCTTCTCCATATGTTTATCCAATTCCCTCTTGCAGCCATCCATGCTTGTAGCCGCCGCCACCTCCTGTGGCAGTGAATTCCAAGTGTTAATCATTCTTTGGGTGAATAAGTACTTCCTTTTACCTGTTCTAATCCAACTGCTCAGCAATTTCATTGAGTGCCCATGAATTCCTGTACTGTGAGAAAGGGAGAAAAGTACCGTACTTCTCTCTCGACCTGCTCTATCCCATGCATAATCGTATACTCCTCGATCATGTCCCCCCTCACCCGTCATTTCTCCAAGCTAAAGAGCCCCAAGCACTTTAACCTTTCTTCATAGGGAAAGTGTTCCAACCGTTTTATCATTCTACTTGCCCTTTTCTGCACTTTTTCCAGTGCTATAATATCCTTTTTGAGGTGTGGTGACCAAAACCTGGAACAAAGAAAGCTCATACCTTGAATAAACCTTTGTTGGTCTTAACGGTGCCACTGGACTCTAAATTTGATCACCTGGAACTATGTTGTACACTTTAAGCACATGGACTAAGCAAAACAAACATTAAAGGAGGAGCTGCATTTGTTGATTGGATAGTTAAGCAGAGGGGTCATAAAATGGATTTATAGGACGTCGAGAATGGAGAGTGCTTCTAACACTGTTCAAGTTTTTCTGCTGTTTTGTTGATTTTTATGTGATGCAGTTGTTCAGATGTAACAGAAGACAACAATAAATCATAGAATCACAGAGTCGGAAGGGGCCATCCAGGCCAACCCCCTGC
The DNA here is from genome assembly GCF_001447785.1 of Gekko japonicus. NCBI lineage: Eukaryota > Metazoa > Chordata > Lepidosauria > Squamata > Gekkonidae > Gekko > Gekko japonicus. The sequence continues at coordinate 278,178 of NW_015168051.1, forward strand.
TCAATGCAGGATCAGCCTAGAGCATCGCTGACAAGTTTTTGTCCAGCTGCTGCTTAAAGGCTGCCAGTGAGGGGGAGTATTTGGGACAGCGGAGAGGATATGGGCAATAGAGTCAGGTTCCCTAAGATTATATCCCTGTACGGAACACCCCTGTATCTACCTGAGACCACTACTGAAGGGAAAAGGTTGAACCTTGCAAGCATAAAAACCCTCCTAAAAACTGGGGTTATCAGATTAGTGATATACGGTAGCATGGAGGTATGCAAGGGAAGGAGGGGTAATGAATAGGGAGAACAAACTCCAAGACTACCGGCATTAATGGTCTGCGCCTCTATATCCCAAATTCTCCTCCTAACCACCTGTAAGATTGCTGCTTCACCACAGTTATAGAGGGGTTCCAGGTCGATACCTAGTGTACCCACCTTTTTCACTACGGCCTGTGACCACTCTGATGTATAGGAGTCAGCTAGAAGTTGGACCAGTAGGCTAGCAGGGGGAGATCGAAAATGAAGCCGAAGCCAATATTTGATCGTAATGATCCAAGCTCGAGATTCCACCAAGTGAAGACCCAGCTCCTTATAAAGAGCAAAGAGCGACACTGAGTTGGAAACACCAAGAATCCTGCGCAGAAAAGTGGAATAAATTCTCTCGACTCTCCTAGTAAAGGATGAGATATAACAGATGAGATATGACAGTTGCTTGGAACATCTTAAGCGCAGCTGGAACAAATTGATTGCCCTTTTGGAAGAAAAACGGGATCAGGGCTGCAGTCTTATTCTTAGCCATAATCAGGGAGTGTTCTCTATGCGAGCACCAGCTTAGGTTGTAACAAAATAGCACTCCTAAATACCGGAAGGATTTCACCTGTTGTATTTCTCTTCCCGCTATTGACCAACGGTTGCATTTCCATGATTTAGAGAAAACCAATATTTTTGTCTTGTCAAAATTAATGGAGAGGCAGTTAGCATAACAATATACTTGTAGAGTTCTTGTTTGTCTCAGCTTCAATGTTAGTATATTATTGTGAGAGAACTTTCTGAGCATCTTCTTGTTATTTGCTTCAAAAGGCCATTTTCAGAGTCCTTCTGCCTTTACTTCGGTTTTCTGTCTCTGAAATCATATGTAGCTTTCATTGTGCCTGCACCCGTTTCTACAGCAGAGTCTTAATCTGTTCTAGAGGTAGTGGAGTAACTTGATTTCGAATCTTCCTCTTTGGATTCTTCCTCCGATCCCAACTGATGTCTCAAAAATTCTTTGGCTTTAAAAATGGAGTACCTGTAGGGATGGCCGGTCTATGAGGAGGTAGAGGTCGGATGTCTCTGCCACCATCTCATAGGTGGCGGCGGCTGGGCGGTGTGCCTGAGCTGGGGGCTGCTGGTGCCAGCTTCCCTTGGACCGGCAGACGCGAGCGAGATGACCCTGTTCCCCACAGGTGTGGCGCGTTGCATCACGGAATCGGCAAGACTTGCGCTCATTTACCTCGCCGCAATTGGCGCATGAAGAGCAGCCTGTGGTCTTTCCGGTGGATCCTGATGCCGCAGGACCCAGTGGCTTTCGGCGCGAGGGTGCGCAGACGAGACAGATGTCGTCCTCCGAGTTCTCGGGGCCGGAGTCGGGGAGTACGAAGTGAGATGTTGCTGGCGGCCGGTCGCAGTGGGAGGCCTCGTGGGCGATGGCGAGTTAGAGGGCTGCATCGATCTTGATGTCGGCGGTCCCGATCATCTTCCTCCGCAGTTTTAGGTCGCTGATGCCCCACACAATTTGCGTCAGGAGGTTCTCCACCTTTGTGAATGCACAGTCCATGGCCAGCTGGCGCAGGGCAGCCATGAAAGCCGTGGCCGACTCACCCAGTTTCTGGACGCGGCCCTGGAATTCGACCCACCTGGCGAGCGTGGTTCGCCGTGGTGTGAGGTACCTCGTCAGGGCATCAACGATCTCCTTGTATGAGCACTCAAGGATTGCCCGAGGTACAAGGAGGCTCTTTGTGAGGCGGACCGTGTTCACTCCACAGGAGCTAAGGAGGAGGGCTCGTCTTTTGCCCGGATCGGTGACCTCATTGTAGATGAAGTGGCAAGTCAATTGGTCTGTCCACGAGTCCCAGAGTTCGGGATGGGCTGGATCGAAGATCTCCAAGTTCCCCCGAGCAGAGGCCATGGCGTAGCGGTAGCGGGGAGCGGTGTTCCTTGACGCAGTGCTAGCGAGCGATGCGGGGCGCGTTGCTGGAACGGAGCTCAGTGTTGCGCTGGGATGCGAGCCAGTCCTGGCTTAGCGGGATCTCATCCTCATCGCCACTGAAAAGTACTGGGTTCGCCCCACGGAGGACTCGGACGACGACATGAGTTGCACACGTTTATTGTACTTAACATGAGACTAAAACGGCCCTGCAAGGCCACTATATACACACCCACCCAGCACAGCCCTAGTCCATTGGAAGGTTTGAATTTCCCGACAAAGTGGCTATTGGTCGGGGCTGGGGGGAACTAGGATCCTATGTTCCTATTGTCCAGGGGAGCCAAACTCCTGTTTTTGCCGCGGACCCCTAGTGGCAGTCCGCATACATAATATTTATAGAGGAATGGATTTTTTAAAAAACATTGTTTTATCTTGTATATTTCAATGTATACATTTGGCAAGCAGCCCACTTCGTCTAAGCTCTCTGTTTTATACTCTCCCCCCCATCATGGCAGAATAATAAACTGCAAGATTTTAGATTTGTGGATGCAATAGTAGACATGCAACTCCAGGCTGCCATAGCCCCTGTTCTAGCAGAGCATAAGCTCAGTGGCCCGCTTTTAGTTAACAGCAACCCATTAAAAAGGCAAGGCAAGGGAGCACAGCAAAGCAACCACAAAGGTTTGCATTTGGCAACCCAATAGCTCACTGTTTGTACGTACAGCAAGTAGTCACAGGCAAGCACTGAAGACTATATCCGGAAGAGCACACTAGAACTGATGGTATGGGTAAAAGGACTGGAACTTCATGATATCTAAATCTAAATTGCAACACTCCCACGTATTGCCTATATTCTTAAACTGCTGCAATTATGTCTTCCCAGAATTTTCAGAGTTAAGCAGCTGTTATGTGAACTGCTAAACCATTTGCATTATGATGTTTTAATGGTATTATTTAGTTCTCCCTTGTGTCTATTGTCATAAAGCACTTTTTGTATTGTAATTGTTAATCCTTATTTTTGTCCCATCCAAGATAAATTCAGATCTTATTTGCTGCTACAAATGGATCATTGCAATCTCCGTTTTAGTGGATATTGTTTGCAGTTGCCATCTTAAGTGATATTCTACATAAAATGAGAAATTAAATTTAGAGCACTGCTTGGTTTGTCATCTTAATTTGAAATGCACCACCTCCTTTTTCAGTTTACATATAACAAAGTTACACTTACTTGTAACTGTTGTTTGTCGAGTTGTCCTTTGTGCAGGTGTACATTGGGACTGTGCATGTGTAGGCTGGCCTCAAAGACACTTTACAGCTTTTAGTGACTGAAAAGGCATTCCTCCCTCTCAGCATGTGAGGCAACGTTTTCCTGATGAAACCACTGCACACTGTGAGGGAGGGCGCCATTTTCCCTCAGTTCTCTTGAGCCACTGGCTCACAGTGATAAACAAAGGAGCTCACAGTGGGACAGGAACAAGGGATGGTGTGCCTGCACAGAAGACAAGAGTGGGATGTTATGGACAGTGGACACAGAACACCAGCATGAGAGTCACAAAATGTAATAGCTTGAACAATCTCCCTTATATATAAAAGCCGAATGGTGGTGGCACTTCTCTAGAACATTCCACACGCTCCGGAATTGGTTGGCGCCCTGGTGTGTCACTCAGAATCTGTCCCTATCCACTGGCTGCATTGCTTGAGTCTTGCCTCCAACATTCTAAACAGTTTGCTGTTCCTCCCCCCCCCCATAGCTAGTCGGAACACATAGGTTATTTGCATATGCAGCCTCATTGGCCTTTGCCTCGGAACACAGGTCGTTTGCATATGCGACTTGATTGGCTTTTGCCTCTAACATTCTAAACAGTTTGCTGTTGTGAGGTAAAATGTGTCCAATCTCCAGGTGAGGGCTGGAGATCACTCAGAATTACACCTGCTTTCCAGATGGAAGAGATCAGTTCCCCTGGAGAAAACGGTGGGCTCTGTATCCTTATATGCTGCTGAGGTGCCAATGTGATGTAGCAGTCAGGGCTTCAGAGCACGGGAGAGGCTGCAGGTGTGTGTGGGAGGTGGAAAGCTGAAGAGAGGGGGAAATAAATGTAGGTTGATTGGCTGGGAAGGAGATAGGGTTGCCAACTCCAAGTGGGAAATTCCTGGAGATGAGAGGGATGGAGCCTGGAGAGGGTGAGGTTTCAGGAGGCGTGGCACCTCGGACAAGTACAAAGACATAGACTCCACCCTCCAAGCTAACTATTCCCTTCTGGGGAACCATCGTTGCCAATCTCCAGGTGAGGGCTGGAGATCACTCAAAATTACAACTTCGTTGCCAATCTCCAGGTGAGGGCTGGAGATCACTCAAAAGGTAGCAGAGATCAGTTCCTCTGGAGAAAATGGTGGACTCAGTGTCATTATGCCCTGCTGAGGTCACTACAGCAAATTGACACTGAGTGTCCAAGGCTGGGGCACCCGCCCAGACCCTCCTTCTAGACGCCATTGTATTTATTTCCACAACGGGCCTTTTTCCTAGTCCAACATGAAACAGTTTGACAAAATGCAGCATAGCCTTTGCAGGGGCCCAAATGACAGAGAAATAAAGCCAAATCCTTGCAGAAACATTGCATTCTTTGTAAGTAATACAATAAAGCTCTTTTGACATCCAAATTGTGCAGAGCTCTTTCTCCTGGGGAAGATGGGTTTGGAAAAAATACAGAGAATAAAACTGTGTGAGGTGGAACCTGGAGACCATGTTAGGGAGGAACTGGAGGCTAGGCCTTAACATGACCCTTCCAAGAAAAAACTGGATAAAGGGCTGGTCAGACCTAAGTGCTGCCTACTCTCCAATCCTCCTAGCCAATGTAATGATGACCAGAAAGCAACCCTCAAGGGAGAATAAAGACACTGGTCAGGTTGCTAATTGTTTGAAGGGAGGTAACACCAGTTGAGATAAAACTAATGACAAGCTCCACTGTGGAATGGTAAGGGGTCTTGAAGGAAAAAAAGCTATAGAGACCCTTCAGGAACTGCCTAGAGGTAAAGTGGGAGAAAATAATTATGCCATCTACAAAACTGTGAAAGGTGGCAGACAAATGCACTTTCACAGAAGAAGATGCAGGTCTGATCTCCTTCAGAGAGGAGGTCATCAAAAACCAGGGATAGGGGCATGAGGTTGCGCTGTGTCCCTTCCGAATTAACTGGGAGGAGAACCTATACCATTTATAAGCATATGGCATCTGACTAGAGGGTTTCATGAGTGTAATAGCACCCCTCGAAAAAACCTCATGTGGGACATTCAGGAGCCAAGTGGTTAAACTCCTCACACTGTGATTTCAAATCAATCCTTTGTGAAGTAGGTCTGGAGCCATTGGAAAATGGATGTAGCATCCGAGTGATCACTCATTAGGTCAGAGAACCAGGCGTGATGAGGCCAGAATGGAACCACTACAATGTAGTATGTTTGTGGAGCATTGATTCTGCCTAGAACCATGCCCAGTAAGAAATTGAGGTAAAATCATAGAACATTCCTTCCATCCAAGTTATCTGAAAAACATCCCCAATAAAATTGGGGTTGTGGCTCAACTTTTTTTTTGCTCCCTGGAGGGGATTTTTATTGCATTTTCTATAAACTACAAACTACAGCGAAAAAATAGGGAGGGAACATCTACATCTATGGAGAAAGGAAAGAAAACCGCTACTAACTAAAACCCCAAGTATAGGAGATCATTACATCAGCTTATATAAGTGTTAGTCTAAAATGCTTACATTAAATTGAACATAGTCGATTAAACTATGTTTGTTTGTAAAAAAGGATTAAGTCTTTGTACTTCTTCCTCTTCTTCCTTATTTCAAATGGGATGTCTTTTAAAATCCTGATGGTGTTGCCTCCAATTTTCAAGGGTGTTCCTGTAGTTGCTTTCAGGATAGAATCCCTCACGTGTCTCTTCAAGAATTTAACTACTATCTTGCTAGGCAGATTATTTTTCTTGATATAGACGGAATAGGCCCTATAGACCACATC
>NW_015168051.1:284416-341457 GCF_001447785.1 Gekko japonicus
TAAATCTGTAACTGGAGCTAATGCATCGCTCAAAAGTTGTTTTAGATTCTTATCTTTAGATTCAGGGACCCCTTGGAACCAGAGGACCAGGTTAGCTTTCTCCATTTGCAGTTGTAAAAGTTGAGATTCATCTGAAGCTTGCTTCCTTTCCACCATTTGCACTTTTTTCTTGACTTTTTTGGAGTTGGCATCTATTTCCTTTACTTTCTCAGCTGTTTGCTCCATCTTTTTTGTAGTTTGAGACAGTTGGAGCTGCTGAGTTGCAAAGTTCTGATTTAGAGTTGTCAGCTGCTGATTGATGTTAGTCATCTGGTCCAGTAGAGGGCGCAAGGAGTCCGCGAAAAGTTTAGAGAACTCAGTGGTCTCTTCCGGTCGTGGGCTCATGCTCCCTGGTGCTTTCACTTTTGGCTGTTTGTCTCCCTCTGCTTTTTTCCACTCCATTTTTATAGATTGTTTACTTTTGTCAAAACTTGCTAAAGTCTCTGAAAATCGCCCAACGCCTATCTGCGCTCCGGTAAGGTTCTTAAAACAGATTTCAATGCTTTTAATTCCATCCCCCCCCTTGCTAAATCGCTTTTTAGTTCATGTGTATGGGAGGGCCCCCTCCCCCGCTCGGTTGTGGCTCATCTGAGCACAAGAGATGGCTCTGGTGGGAAGCAAATTCACCCAAGGAAAACCCCATGACTGGAAAACACATTGGATGTATTTGTCTGAGATGGACCACATGTGATGTGGTAGAGATATTCTGCTCAGCATATCTGCCATCGAGTTGTCCATGCCTGTGATATGAATGGCCTGGAGAACTGCATTGCATTGTATAGCCCACCTCCATATTTTGGTTGCTTCCAAACACAGAGACATCAAAACAGTGCTGCCAGGTTTGTTGATATAGAACATGGAGGTGGTGTTTCAGTTTGCACCTGCACAATTTCGTCTCAAAGAGAGTCTGTAAATGAAATGAGAGCAAGGCAAATCACTCTAAGCTCCAAAAGTTGTTATGTAAGGAAGCCTCTAAAGAGGACAAAGTACCCTGTACCAAGAAATTAGCACAATGTGTTTCCTAACCCAGAACGGAAGCATTGGTAGTTACAGAAATACCGAGATGGCTTCATTTAAATCAAGGGGATTAAAATCACTTATTTAAATCACCAAGGCTGATGTAAATCAAGGTTACAGTTTACTTCCTGAAAAAAACTATGTAGACAATTTGGTTGCTAAAGCAAATAAAACTTACCTGTTTGTAATTAAACAAACATAAGAACATAAGAGAAGCCAATGTTGGATCAGGCCAATGGCCCATCTAGTCCAACACTCTGTCCCACAGTGGCCAAAAATACCAGGTGCCATCAGGAGGTCCATCAGTGGGGCCAGGACACTAGAAGCCCCCCGACTGTTGCCCCCCCCCCAAGCACCAAGAGTACAGAGCATCACTTGCCCTAGCCTGAGAGTTCCTATCTATACCTTGTGGCTAATAGCCACTGATGGACTTCTGCTTCTTTCTGTGATCCAGGAGTACAACCTGGTCTAGACAGACAGCCCTCCTGCCTCTTACACTACAGGATTTATAGCTTCTTGGGGAAATCACTATGAATTCCAGGGTTGCTGAGCTGACATGAGGTACAAAAAAAGCCACAGTATTTTGTTTTTTCCAATTAGATAAATGGACCTTATCTTCAAAATAAGCCTGCAGCCTGGGCTAACCTACCCCCCCCCCCCAGTAAAATATACCCGTTTTCCTCTCCATCCTTGGGCCAGCTGACAGTGACATCCCCAAGGACGGAGCTGCTGCCATTGCTTGGCCTGTTCCGGGAGCCTCAGAGGGAGATGTTGTGCAAACATGGCACTGACCGTGCTCACTTTGCAGAAGCGCAGCAAGAGTGCTGCTGAAGCCCTCTCTCACTCTTTCTCGCACACATACTGGGTTTGACAGCATGGCTGCTGTGCTTGTGAGATGGGAGCAGGAGTGGGCTAGCAGTGGTGCAGGCTGGCAACCCCTGTTGGGAAAGAAAAGGGCAGCACATGGTATGCAGCCGTGCCAGTTGCTACCACCGCTGCCACCTGTCCTCAATCTGCTCCCTCTTTTCCTTGCAAGCAAATCTCTCTCACACACATACATGGCACAGCTGCCACACTTCTGAGGTGCCCCCAGGAAGCACAGCAGATACATCTTTGTCACCAGCCAGACTGTGCAAGCTAGTGGTGGTATCAAGCATGACAGCTAGCAAGTGAGGTGCCCCATTGCTATTGATAGCCAGCATGCCACCTACCAGCAATGTTCCCTCTAAGCTGTGGAGTCATGTGAGCAAAAAATCTGCTTTGTGAGCTACTGGCATTAAAGTTGTGAGCGAGCGCTTTGGCTACTGCATCAATTAGTTTGCTCTGGAGCTATCCTTCCTGAGCTAAGACAAAAATGTGTGAGCCGGAGGCTAAAAAACTGTGAGCTAGCTCACACTAACTCAGCTTAGAGGGAACACTGCCTACCAGTAGAGGCAAATGTTTCCCAGCCTTGTGTAACGTGCACACACAGCCCACCCAATAAACACTCATGGTCAGGGGTCCCTTAACTGGGCCCTGGGCAGCTCCCTGGTTATGCTGATGTTCTTGTAGCTACAGAAAGAATGGTTCTAAAGCAATGGGCCAGCATTGTCCCATAGCACCCTGGCAGTTGTTAAGAGAGTATGTTTTCTAAAAGGCCGATATGAAAGAAATTACTGCACTTGCAGCATAATGTACAAATGTTTTCAGGTCACTTACATTGGTGTCAGGCTATATGCCTGCAATTCATTATGCTTATGCTTTTTTATTAACTAGATTACATGAGACACAAAAATGGAATTACTCTAACAGTTCTAACGCAGCCTGATTGATAAATACACCATACAAGCCTTGTCCACAAGTTACGGTGAACACATCTACAAACTGTGTACAGTGTACACTTGATCCCCCCCATATGTGCATTGAGTAATTTATATGTGTGTTGAGTAAACAGATGTATAGCTGAATGTGTGATTCAAACCCTACTTTTGCCTACGTATACTGATCCCTGGTTTAATTTGTAAAGCAACCATGAATTGGCTCTTGTAAACACATGTATGCACATACACACAGGAGGTACATGCATTCACTGTAATGTGTGAACAGGGATATTACCGTATTTATGAACATCATACTCTTTATATATTTTGCTGGGCTCCAGAAGCATCCAGTTTTATTATTATATTTCTATTCAAAAGAAAAAGCCAACAACATATTAAAGCTGAATGCCACATTTTCTTGTTTTGCCACGTTTTTTTGATTCACACTTTTTAAAAGTCAGCAATAGCAGCATACTTGTAAAAAAAACTCTGTTCATCCTCATGACAACAGCACACAGAATCACTTCTGCAGCATGAAACATGTGCACCTGCACAGAACAGCAACACAGAGATATTAAAAGTAACTTTAATCAAGAAATAGTCCATTTCCTATAATCATTACATGATACAAGGGGTATCAGGCTCTTAACATATTTTAACTGTCAATCACATCATCACTGCTTTTTCATGCTGCCACCTGGGACAACAAAACTGAATTCTTCCAAGCTTGGCTTGGGTAGTACAACTATAGCTTTTGTATGTATTTACAATTTTATCTACATGGAAATAAATTGAAATTGCATGTGGATGGGTCAACAACAAGCATTAAGTGGAACACCAACTTGTTCCTTCTCTCACAAAAAAGCCACCTGTTGCAACATTCTCTTTTGATAGATTAAGCCCGGGGAAAAAACAAGTACAATCTTTGTGTACTTGGGTCCACAGGAATGTCGGGGTGACAGTGACACCTCCTGCTGAGGGTCAAGGGTAGCAGGCAGCCAGAGCATGTCCCATTCTCTTTCCATGCTTCCTCCCAATGACCTGTAGAGAATTAAAATTCACCATGATGCAGCTGCAAAACCTCTGCAAATTCTGACTCTATACAAAACAATACTTCCCTCCTTTGGTAGTGCTGAATGTTAAGTCACTTGGGCTCAAGCTTGTCAAGCTGTCATGTCTTCTGTTCTGGCCGTCATGTTGCTTAATCCCAGGGGTCATTTCGCAGAAAAATAGGTGCAGGAGCTCATTAGCATAACTCATTAGCATAACCTATCTGCATATGCCACACACCCTGACATCATCGGAAGTGTCAGAAGGCAACACCCACTGCTCAGGCTCCACTGGACTGTTTTGGATTGCTAGCTATTGGGGGGGGGGAACGTAGCGGTGTGTTAAAGTAGCCCTGGACTGTTTTAGAACGGGGGTAAGGGGGGGGGGCTCTGCAGCTTACCTAGCTGCTTCTTGCTCTGACTGAGGGCTGCTGGGAGCAGGGGGCGGGGCTTGTTGCATGTGCCCGCCCCCTGGGCTCTTTACTGCCAGAGCTCCGCTCCTGTGCGCTCCTGCAGGAAATGACCCCTGCTTAATCCTAAGTATGAGGGGACAGTGCAGTTACTCAGTTGTGACAGGCGTTCTGTACACACTCTGTGGTACTTTCTACATGGCCCAAGACCTGGCATTATACAAATCAAGACCCATTCCTGGTTCTTCTTTTGTTAAAAAAGGACACATATATTACTCAAAAAAGTATGTTTTATAAACAACATACATGTGTGAGAGAGAATCAAAAAGCACAATTTTAGTATAAGAAATGTGATTTAATTCTTGAATTCAACCTGCTTTGAGGGATTGCGTGGAACTCAAGCCATACTACCTGCAGCCCTGTAAGTTTTACCAGAAAGAGGCAGCACTAGATAGGCAGAATTAAAAGTCGTGTCACTCACTGAGCCAAAAATCTGTCCTGTAGTACACAGCATATTGAAGGAACAGGACATACACAACAGGATGCTCACTAGCAGGTGATGTTTCTGGGGGGTAAGATAACCCTGATTTCTTGCTATCAGCCCATTTAAAAATATTTCCTAGGAAGTGATTGATTAACCGCCAGGGGTTGGATCTAATGCAGTGTTTCCATGGACACAAGGACCTCCACCCATACAGTACAAATTTCTAGGCTTCCCCCTCCTTTGGGGGCCTGTTCCTGGAGAAGAGGGAACTCCCAGGAACAAGATTAGGCAGCATCTCAGCCTGCTGTAGGAGGGTGGAACTGAGAAAGTACTGCTCTGTGGGCAGAAGTCAATGCACCCATGGAAACCACGACACTGGCTCTAACCCCAAAGATGACACGTATATCGTGACAATGATGGAGTAATAACTGACAGTCATCAAAGTTATCATATTAACCTTGTAGATTGCTAGCAAGCCCTCTGTAGCACAAACACAAGCCCCCCAAAGTGATCAAGGACTTGAAGCTCCTGCCTTGTGAGGAAAGAATAGAGCAACTGGGGCTTTTAGGAAACTTATACTATTATCTATGGTTTGGTGAAAGTGGATGGAAATAATTTCTTGCACAACACAAAGTACAGGGCAACCCATTGTAGTAGATTTGGGAAAGACAAAGAATGCACAATTATATCAAGGAGTCTGCCATTAAAAGATGCGCCTGCCACTTGATTTAAAATGGCTTTAAAAGGAGGAGTGATTTACCAGTAGTCACGTGCCACAAAAGCTAAACTGACCCTCCAATAGCTGAGGGTAAACAGCAGTGAAATTTGTTGCTTATGTGTTCTGCTGGCAGGCTTCTCAGAAGCTTGTAGGTGGCCACTGTTTCCCACTTGTGACTTTTTAAGTACCAAAATAGCCACGGGGACCGTTTTGGCACTTGAAAAGGAGTAGGGGGAACAAGATCACCTGCCCCTCTCATGCCATGGGCCTGGTCAGGATCAGGCCTTTGCAGCATTTTTAAATGGTCAAATTCTTCCATAAAGTGGTGTCAGGGGCCACAAGTGGAACTCATGATCACTGTAATGTGTAGTTTGGCCCTACAGGTGGCCAGGAGCAAGCACAGCCGAGACCCCTCATCAGCCATGGCTGTCTGTGTCAGCTCACTGACTGTCTCCCCTTGCACTGCTTCCAGTTTGGGGGACGATGCAGTGGGTGAACTAATGCCCATTGCACCCCTCTCCCCAAATGAATGGCCCTGCAGTGCTGGCTTGTAGCACAGCAGAGGCTGCTCAGCTCAACTTGCTCCGGGGCTGTTTTCACTTCCGAGTCCACTCCTGGTCAGCACCTCCACTTGTTCCGTCTTACTTCACATTAATCTTCCATAGCTTCACATTAATCTTCCATAGCAAAAACAACAGAGCTTCATGTTCTAAACAAACCTTGGGGACTTTTTAAATCAACTGAAATAAACGTAAAGAACAATAACTTTATTATTAACAAAAGCTGCCATGGAGTGGAGCCTACTTCATCACATCCACAAAGTGTTATGCTTAGCTGGCAGATGTACATAAGGGAGTCAGAGAACAAAAAGTAAACAGTGGGGCCAAAGGGCCCTAAAATGCAAGCGATAGTGGTAGATCCATCACATTTCTATGTACAGCCCACTGTACACAAGACATTTCATCTTGAATACATATAAGCTCTGCATAGGATTCAATCAGTGGCTATTACAAAGAAGTTAGATTTTTAGTAATACATTTCCTTCTTGTAGCATAAACACCAGTCCACTTCAATTAGAGGTTTTTTTTTACGGAATTTGAGTATTGTTAATGAGCTCCGGTTGCAACTCATTTTATTGTTGCAATATCAATGTGCATCTCCTCAAGGTCTGAAAGTGCTAATATTCACAGTACGGAATGATATCAGCAGTGCTAGCATGAAGCGTATCAACTGTGTAGGTATGTCACCATCTCATTCTATTGTGGTGTTCTGTTTTAACAAAATCCTGGAGCGAACTCTGCCTGTAACTATACTTTGTCTGATCAGTTGCCATGTCAGCTACATTCTATTGACTTACTATATCATCACATATAATAAATAGATTAAAAGGCTTTTTTCAGTGGTAATTGACAATCTCACAACATAAACATATTTAATTTATACAAAAAAATTCCATTCAGTGTAAACAAGCATAGGGAAAAAAATACTTCTAAAATGACTTTGCATCATGTGCTTTATTTGAAGTCATTATGGATTCAAAACTACACAGTATAACACCTTAGCATACCTTAGCCATTCAGTGATTTGGTATCCTTAAGAAACTGCAGTTTCTAAATCATGGAATGAAAACTACATTGCAACAGTAAAATTTCATGCTACAGTGTCCTCTGCAGAGCAGCCTGTGTCACCAAGAGTAATAATTTAAGAAAAGGCAATTTTCCAAGCTCATTATATATACACTTTTCTCATGACTGGGAAGTTTAAAAACCCGTCTTGGATGTAAAAATGTGAATTCAAATATGTAAACATTTTTGTATACCTGAAACCCTGGAAAGAAATATTAGATAGAAGCCAGATCATTGCATTAAAATGTCAAAATGGGGGGAAAGCAGGCTGTGGAGACAAAGACCACCCTATTCAGTCTTCAGATCTTTTTAAGAAATCAGAAGGCTTCTCATGAAATTCAACTGCCTTTTTAAAAAAAGTCTGCCAATTTTGGAGCAGTTATTCTGGAAAAATGGTCCTGCAGAGTATCACATAATTAATTATCCATTAGTTGACTCTTGAGTTTTGTTCCTGAGTAAAGTCATTGATGTTTCAATGTCTCCTGTAATTGTTCAAATAAAACAAGGCAGTTACAGACAGTCACTGATTTTTTTTTCCTTATGTAGGTATCTCTGTATAGTCCAACACAAGAAACCTCTTTTTTAAAAAAATAGAAAAAAAGAAATGTGCATAATATAGATTCCTTCAGCACCTGCTCTGTCCTGTTGTCTTGGATGCCCTAAAAGGGCAACTCCAACACCTTGTGTCCCTTGAACATCAGTGATGAAAAGCAGGATATTTCATGATCCAAGATGTATCACTCAAAAAACAAAACAAAACAAAAGGACCAGTTAATTCACATGTCATATCCTTCCTTCTTGAGTGGACAAGTTAAGCCCAAGGTGTTACTCTAGCCAGACAAGGATGTCAAACATCTTGTTACCAAAGTGAAAAGCAAGTTGATCTGATGTTAGAGAAGTTGCATTTGAAAACAAAGTTTTTTAAAACTCATCTTTGATTTGAAAGGCAGCACGGATTTTGAGGGGAACAACCAGATAGGCTCCATGAACTAAAAATTCTTTGCTACCCAATTATAAAAGGCTTAGCTCTTAAGAGAATGTTGTGCTTTTTTAAAAAAGAAAATCAGATGAAGTCATCTTGATTTGCAAGGAGAATCACAAAGAGATCAATTTGTTTTTTCTCTAGTCCATTTGATCATAGTCTCTGGTGAGCGGTACAGGAATATTAATTTTGCATATAGGTCTTCCTCCAGCTCCAGTTCACCAGTCTCTCGAACCAAGAAGATATCTGTACACAACTTCAGGATACGATCCACATTGGGAAGCTCTTCAAACATTATGGAGTGGGAAATTCCACTAAAGAACTCACGGACAAATTTTCCTATCACCAGGACAACAGAGGCATATAATCCCATGATACTGCAAAATAAGAAAGGATTTTTTAAAACCAAGAGTAATTTCAAGTACAGTCATAAAGTGATGAAATCTGGATACTACGAAGTAAAAATTTAAAATTCAAGAAAGGAATCTTTTCCCCGTACTCCAAAGATCAATAAAATTTAGGATTGTAGTACTCTGAATGTCAGAGGAAAATGCAATGAGGTTTTATCAAATTATGGTTTAACAAACTAAAAAACAAATTGTAGCAGTTCTGTTCCAAAGGAGAATCAGTGGTATTGAAGTTCAGTTAAATGTCACACATGATATTCTTATGTTAGTAAAAGTTTATGGCTTACCCATAGCCTGCCAAGAATCCAAGGCTAGGAGGGCTAACTTTGTCACTGAATACAATAAGTTCCAAGCTGTGTTGCTTATCACCTCTCACAATTTTTTTGTCTGTCTGGTTGACCATCCACCACTCATGAAAATCATCAGTATTAGTACTGTTATTATCATCTTTAATCTTGACCAATGAAACGGTAATGTTTGTGAATTCACCACCTACCAAAATGAGAAACCATGTTGTCAGTAGCTCATAATACTATGCCTTGCCCATTAAATTTTTATAATTTCAAGTGACTGACAATCCAATCCTATGCAAAGTTACTCCAGTCCATTAATTTCAGTGGGTTTAGACTGTAGTAACCATCTCCCTTATAAATAAAAGCTGAATGGTGGTGGCACTTCTCTAGAACATTTCACAGGCTCCAAAATCAGTTCGCTCTCTGATCTGTCATTCAGAGAGTCTCCCTATCCACTGGCTGCTTTGCCTGAGTCCTGCCTCCAACATTCTAAACATTTTGCTTTTCCTCTCCCCCCCATAGCCAGTCAGAACACAGAGGTTATTTGCATATGCAGCCTCATTGGCCTTTGCCTTGGTACACAGAGGTCGTTTGCATATGCGACTTGATTGGCTTTTGCCTCTAACATTCTAACAGTTTGATGTTCTGAGGTAAAATGTGTCCAATCTCCAGGTGAGCGCTGGAGATCACTCAGAATTACAACTGCTTTCCAGATGGCAGAGATCAGTTCCCCTGGAGAAAATGGGCTCTGTATCCTTATATGCTGCTGAGGTGGCCCCCATATCACAGCCAATGTGACGTAGCAGTCAGGGCTTCAGAGCACGGGAGAGGCTGCAGGTGTGTGTGGGGTGGAAAGCTGAAGAGTGAGGGGGAAATAAAGGTAGGTTGATGATTGGCTGGGAAGGAGATAGGGTTGCCAACTACAGGTGGGAAATTCCTGGAGATGTGAGGGATGGAGCCTGGAGAGGGTGGGGTTTCAGGAGGCGTGGGACCTCGGACAGGTACAAAGCCATAGACTTCACCCTCCAAACCAACTATTCCCTTCTGGGGAACCATCGTTGCCAATCTCCAGGTGAGGGCTGGCGATCACTCAAAATTACAGCTGTTCTTCAGGTAGCAGAGATCAGTCCCTCTAGAGAAAATGGTGGACTCAGTGTCATTATACCCTGCTGAGGTCACCACAGCAAATTGACACTGAGTGTCCAAGGCCGGGGCACCCGCCCAGAGCCTCTTTCTAGAGGCCGTTGTATTTATTTCCACAACAGGCCTTTTTCCTAGTATGCATATAAAAGCTGTGTGAATAACTCAGGCCTATCGGCTAAGTCACACTGAAAGTATTTTCATCTGGTTGCTGGGTGGTCTACCAGATTTTAACAAAGGTGTGGTAGAAATGCTGATCATATGTTGTTGGAATATCTATGATTGTATCTCCAGTATGTTTTCATGGCTGGGGCTGCAGTACACAGTAAAGGGGGGGGGATTAACCCTGTCTTCATGCCATTTTCCCAACCTGTAACAGCTTCCTGAAGCCATTATTTGCACTACAGGGGGGAGATAAAGATTGCCTGAATGTTTCCTCCCAATTGAGTGAATAGCTCCAGAAGGCCACTTGAGACTGGGAAAATGGAATGCAGAGAAAGATTAAAATCCTCACCACCACACGGACACATATGAATCAGAGGCTCTTACAGCTGAATCAGTGGCTTCTACAGCCCTGGCCCCCAACTGCTGGACTGACCTCCCATATGAGATCAGGGTCCTGCGGGATCTATTACAGTTCTGCAGGGCCTGCAAGACAGTGGCCTGGATCAGTATTGCCGAATTGACATCAGAACTAGCTTGTTTGCACTGTATTTTATGGTTTTGCCATTTTAATTGTTATTTTAATTGTTGTTTTAATGGTATTGTATTGAGATTGTTGTGAACCGCCCTGAACCCATTCGTGGAGAGGGCGGTATATAAATCAATCAATCAAACAAATAAATAAACACTTGAAATGTGACTGTAGAACTTGCAGGGTCTCATCTGGTGTGACCTTAAATTTCACTTGAAGAAAAACTAAATTGTTTCCTGAAGCTGTTATGATTCACATTTTAATGTTATCTTTTTACCTTGGGTGTGCAAAATGAGCTAACCAGCAGCAAAATAAAGAGGAGAGGAAGTCTGTGGTTTGACAGCCATCCCCCCATTTCCACTTGATAGGGAGCCTCTCCACTTGCTATGCTCTTGCTCACCCCATGGCAGCAGCTGTACCTTAGGGTGTGAGGGACCAATAGTTGTATGAAGGGGAAAGAGGAGAGAATCTCATTCTTTATGTGGCTCAGTCCAGGCTTTTGTTCTTCCATAATGCCAGCCTGTGTGCCAGATTGTGGTGCACAGTGGGAAGGTGTCATTCTTCCCCTCCACATCAGCCTTTCACTAAGATAGCTGATAACAATGGATAAACAAGAGACAGTTGCAGTACTGGATCACAGAACAGGCCCAAACCTCTTTATCGTTTAGAAGGACCACCAACATACTAGATGATCCAGGTGCAAAATCAGAATGTATTTGCCATTGGGAAGAGTAAGTAGCTTACTACTGAAAATCCATACCTGTCATAAGTTGCTTCAAGGGTTTTGCAAGAGAATCACTAGGTGCCTTGATGTAATGGGGATATACCTTGCTTAGATTCCTGAAAAAGCAAAATGAAGGGAGATGCCAATTTAAGTTGATATACAAAGGAAGTATATGATTACTAAAATGACATGATGCTGTAACCTTAAATTCAGTCATAATTGGTCCTACAGGCCAGCCATTTAAATCATTAATATATTGTTATCTCGTGATTTCTTTGGAGGGTTAAATTAAAACTAGTTATATTATAAAACCCATGCAATAGTAGTTTCTAGTGGTTCCAACTGGCATAACTTTCCCTTGCTGTTGTCAGGGACTGCATCCCTCACCCAATGAATCCTCCTCTCAAATTTCAGGAAGAGAGAAGAATGTGTTCTATAGGTAATTAAAATTCTTACTTGCTGAGTGAACATAAGGATGTATGAAAAGGTCATTACAGTGAATTCCCCCTTTTGTGTTTCTGCCATTTGTGAACCCTAACAAAAAGCAGATGCCATTTTCAATGGTGATATTTCTTTCAAATTTTAATATGACAACCCTGTAAAACAATTGCATTAGGGATGTACTCACTACACCAAGCCAAATCCAAAGTATTTCAGGGTAGTTAACAGGACAATCCTAACGACACTTTCCTGGGAGTAAGCCCCATTAGCCCTGACCTGGATGGTGCAGGCTAGCCCGATTTTGTCAGATATTGGAAGCTAAGAGGAAAGGCCACTAAGTAGGTCCAGAGTTGCGATGCAGAGGAAGGCAATGGCAAACCAGCTCTGAATGCCTCTTGCCTTGAAAACCCTACAGGGTCACCATAAGTCAGCTGTGACTTGATGGCACTTTCCACCACCAACAAGCCCCACAGATTTTGGTCGGATGCTGAGAAGACCTGCTAAAGTCCCACTGAATGTAAATGTCCCACTGAAGCTACACAACTCTGGATCCATGCCTAGGTGGAAAACTACCTCTGCATATTGCCTTGATTTCCAAAAAGAAAGGGGGGGATATAAATATAGATCCCTTCCAGTCCAGTTTTTGCCTGGGCCATGGGACAGAGACAGCACTGGTCGCCCTCATGAACGACCTCTGGAGGCATCTGGATCAGGGCGGCTTGGCAGTGCTATTGTTGGATCTGTCAGCAGCGTTCGACATGGTCAACCATCAGTTACTGATCCACCGCCTCGCTGACACAGGAGTTCAGGGGTCTGCCTTACAATGGCTTGCCTCCTTTCTCCGAGGTTGGGGACAAAGGGTGGCACTAGGGGAAGTGCTATCCTGAAGACACCCACTGAACTATGGAGTGCCTCAAGGGACAGTGCTTTCCCCAATGCTGTTTAACATTTATATGCGCCCCCTTGCCCAGATTGCCTGGAGGCATGGGCTGGATTGTCACCAATATGTGGATGACACCCAGCTCTATCTGTTGTCGGGCAGCTAGTCTGACTCTAAACGGGAAGATCTGGACTGGGTGTTACAAGCCGTGGCTGGTTGGCTTAGACTGAGCTGACTGAAACCGAATCCAACGAACACAGAGGTCCTGTGCCTGAGTCGGGGTGGTCTGAGGGTAGGGATCCCACTCCTGACCTTTGGTGGGGCGCCATTGGTGCCAGTGCTGGAGGTTAGGAGCTTGGGAGTGCCCTTTGGACACCTCCCTAACAATGGAGGCCCAGGTAGCAGCCACCGCCAAGTCAACCTTTCACCATTTTTGCCTGATTAGGCAGCTGGTTCCCTTCCTGGACCGCAACAACTTGGCAACAGTGATCCACGCAATGGTCACCTCAAGACTGGACTACTATAACACTCTCTACATGGGGCTGCCCTTGTCACAAATTCAGAAGCTGCAGCTTGTGCGAAATGCAGTGACCAGGCTCTTGATGGGTCTCCCTATGTGGGAGCACATCCAGCCTGTGCTAAAGGCACTACACTGGCTGCCGATAGCATTCCGAATTCACTTCAAGGGGTTGGTTCTTACCTTTAAAGTGCTATATGGTCAGGGGCCGACATACCTGAGGGACTGCCTTTCCCCATATGTACCCCAGCGAGCACTGCGTTCAGGGTCTCAAAATCGATTGATCCTCCTGGGCCCCAAAGACATCAGACTAGCAACAACCAGGGCTAGGGCCTTCTTGGTGGCAGCTTCGCACTGGTGGAACGAGCTCCTAGAAAAGATCAGGGCCCTGTGCGACCTTTTACAGTTCCGCAGGGCCTGCAAGATGGAGCTCTTCCACCAGGCCTTTGGTTAAGGAGCCGCCACCATTAACACCACCACCACCACCATTATCACTAAAGATTGTTAATGATACTTGAGAAAGATAGAGCCCGTGCCTTGATTCCATCATTACAGCCTGTGCCTGCTGCATATATATGATAAGAATGAGAAACTAATGAGCAAGGCAGATCAGAGACCAGAGATCATGCTAACATAACTGTTGCAGCCATCTCTAAGTATTAATTACAACTAGCTAGCACTTTATGACATCAGATTGTTTGTGTGGTTTTATATAGTTTTACCTATGTTATAATTATTTTTGTTTTATCCTCTGTAAGCCGCCCTGTGCCTGCTTTGGCAGGGAGGGTGGGTAAAAATCGAATAAATAAATAAATAGATATTATCAATAAAAGTAAAAAATATTTCAAGGATGTTTATTTTATTCATCTTTACACCAACTTCTTGAGGTCGAACGATGCATTTTATCATTAGATATAGACAATGTGGCATGTCCAGGTTACAAAGGTGTTCTAAATGCTGTCAAAAATGAGTGACAGACAGGGAGTGGTCTTGGAATACTTAGCTATTATTACAGAGTTGTGTTGTATATTTCTGAGTTTTCATTTTAGATGCACTCTGATACAGCTTTTCATATATACATAAAGTGGGGAGGCGGGGCTTCAGCACAGCACTTTCGGTCTCTTCTCAGAGCTCTGCTCTGAAGGAGAGTCAAACCACATGGTTTGCAGATCCTGGGGGGAACCAGGATCTAAGAAGACTCTAGGAGAAGGGTCACCAAAGCAGTGGGCGTGACGAGAAGGCTCTCCTTAAGCGGCAGCTGTGAGGATTGAGCTTTCATTGACAGTCCAAATATTGGACTGGGATAAAAAAAGCAGGGAGTTGCATTGTATAACTGCTGGGTGAATATGATACAGAAAGTTTTGATTTGCTAACATATTTGGGAGTGGGAAGTATTGTTGTATAAGTTTTGTATAGTTCTAAAATATTGATAAGTAAAAGAAAATAGCAAAATAACTTTTTTGTTTAAAATAAAATCATAGCAGAATACAGGAAAATGAGCAATCCTAGCAAGAAAGAAAGATAAAAAGATTACATCTTCTTCTTCCCTGGCTCCATGCCCTGGACAAACCAAATCAGTGGGGACCATACTTTCACAAGACCCTTTAAAAGCGCTCCAAGCCAGTCTCCAAGCAACTTTCTTAGAGGGACTGGGCCAATTACAGAACAGTTTAACCCAGATTAAAGACATAAATGACAATCAATGTGAATAGGCATAACTCACCACAGAAGAGAAAAAGGACATTTTTACAGCTGGAAAAATTAAATTTGGATATAATTTTTATTAGAGTGCAATAGATTGGGGAAAACTTTTACAGCTTCGGATGCAAAGAATAAAAA
Organism: Gekko japonicus; assembly: GCF_001447785.1. Taxonomy (NCBI): domain Eukaryota; kingdom Metazoa; phylum Chordata; class Lepidosauria; order Squamata; family Gekkonidae; genus Gekko; species Gekko japonicus. The sequence continues at coordinate 299,475 of NW_015168051.1, forward strand.
AAAAGAGGTCTAGGAACCAATGCTCCCTCTAAGCTGTGGAGTCTTGTGAGCAAAAATTCTACTTTGTGAGCTACTGGCATTAAAGTTGTGAGTGAGCAATTTGGCTGCTGCATCAATTAGTCTGCACTGGAGCCCTCCTTCCTGAGCTGAGACAAAAATGTGTGTGAGCCGGAGGCTAAAAAACTGTGAGCTAACTCACACTAACTCAGCTTAGAGGGAACACTGCTAGGAACATATATTAAGGAGAAACTTAACCCTAAACTTATTTATGCCTCTGAAGATGGTAGAATTTTGATGGTTGAAATTCAAAGAGAAGGGGAAAAAATTCTGGTGACCAACATCTATGTACCAAATGACCACTAAGAAACTTTTTATAAGGATTTGGAACAAAAATTAGCAAATTATGAATATGAAGAGCACTGCTTGATTGGAGACAATAATGCAATCTTTGATAAAATACAGGATAGAAAAACAGCTAAACAAACAAAGAAATCTGGAACACTCTTGCCAAAGACATTTCTACGATTGGCAGAATATACTCTGGTTCATGCATGGAGAACGAGAAATCCCATAACAAAGGATTATACCTTTTATTCTCAAAGGCACAAATCGTGGTCCAGAATTGATATGTGTTGGATCTCAGTGAGTTTGATAAAAAATATAGAAGAAGCAGATATTTTACCAAAAACCTTTGCTGACCATAACCCTGTATTCTTAAAAACAACTGGCATTTCTAAGAAAGTTAGTTGGAAGCTGAATACACAACACTTGAAAAATGAGAATTTCATGAGGGAGACAAAAAAGGAGTTCAGAATTATTTTTTAAGCAAAATATTCAACCAGATATCTCTATAAATACAGTTTGGGATGCAAGTAAGGCCTTCTTCAGAGGAATGGCAATCAAATTTTCAGCAAGGCAAAAGAAGGATAGGTTGAAGAAATTTCAAGAATTGAAAGATCAACTAATAAAGCAGGAAGAAAAGCTGAAAAAATGCCCAACAACTACTGAGTTGAGAACAAAAATTGACGCCCAGATCTCTTTGATACACAAAGAAAATACAGACCCTAAAGAAGTGAAAAATTATAGACCAATTTTGCTTTTAAATGTGGATTATAAAATCTTTGCTGCTATTTTAGGATCACATTTGTAGAAGGTATCATTAGAGGTAAATACATCAAGACCAAGCAGGGTTTTTGCCAAAGAGACTATTGAGAAACGATGTAAGAATAATTATGAATATTTTGGAATACTATGAAGCACACCCAGAAAAACAAATGGCATTAATTTTTTTAGATGCAGAGAAAGCCTTTGACAATGTAAGTTGGAATTTCATTATGGAGCTACTACATGAGATTGATACTGGAGATGATTTTATCAGGATGATTCAAGCAATTTATACCCAACAAAGTGCCAAAGCGAGGATTAACAGAGATTTAACGAAAGAGATACCAACTGAGAAGGGAACAAGACAAGGATGTCCGCTATCCCCGTTGTTGTTTATCATTACCCTGGAAGTATTAAATAATGTGTTCAGAGAAGATAAAAATATTAGAGGAACAACAATATGTGGAGAAGAATATAAAGTACAAGCGTTTGCAGATGATTTAGCTTTTTATCTTAGGAGATTCTAGAACTTCTATAGACAGTTTGATGAAAAATTTAATGGAATTTGGTGAAATGGCAGGAATGAAAGTGAATAGACAAAAGACAAGGATCATCACAAGGAATATAATATAACCTATAATTAAACACTTAGTCGAGAAAACAGGATTCCAATCAGAACAAAGAGTGAAATATTTAGGCATCCTTTTGACAAATAAATGTAGCTAATTGATGGAAGATAATTACATGAAATTATTTAAATAAATTCAAAAATATTTAGATAAATGGAATAATTTACAGTTGTCATTTATGGGAAGAATAGCTGCAATCAAAATGAATATTCTTCCTAGACTTATTTTTCTATTTCAAACTATTCCAATTTTACAGAAGCAAACATACTTCCAGGAACTGAATAAAATAACAACAAAATTTATATGGCAAGGGAAGAGACCTAGAATAAAATTGAAAACATTGCAAGACTTTAAGCAAAACACAGGTTTTGGCCTACCAGACTGGGGAACTTACTGCAAAGCATGTATTTAAAGAATGGATAACAATTGAAAATACTAGACTGTTAAAACTTGAGGGACATGATTTAAAGCTAGGATGGCATGCCTATGTGTGGTACCAAAAAGCGAATAATCACAAATATTTTAGAAACCATCTGATAAGGAAAACATTGCTGTCAGTATGGGAAAGAATCAGACAGAATATATATGTGAAGATTCTGAAATGGGTTTCTCCGGTGGAAGCATTTACTCAACCTATATTATTGAGTATGAAAAAAGTAGCTAGATATGAAGATTTATTAGGAATAGGAGATAGGATGAAATCTAAAGAAGAACTAGAGAAGCAAGATATTTATTTAGGCTGATGGACAAGAGTACAGTTGGAATCTAGACATGCTAAAGACAAACCTCAGGGGTTTTATGCAGAAAAATCGGCATTTGATACAATCTTGTGTGAAACAAATGATAAATTAATAAAGAAATTATATGTGTATTTGTTACAGACAAAGTTGGAGGATGAGATAATTAAAGAATACTTGATAAAATGGCCTCAAAATTTTAGTTATAATATTGATCTTGGTCATTGGTTGCAAATATGGAAAACAAATGTAAGAATAACTAAATCAGTTTCTTTTAAAGAGAATTTATATAAAATGTTCTATCACACCAGAAAAATTAGCCAAAATGTACACTGGAATGTTTGATAAGTGCTGGAAATGTAAGACAAGGGTGGGAAGCTTCTTTCATGTTTGGTGGAAATGTAAAGATGTGATGATATACTGGAAAAGGGTTCATGAAATGTTGCAAAAAATATGTCTGACACAAATACCATTTAAACCAGAAATGTTTTTGCTTAATATTATGCCTGATGTAAAAGACAAAAAAGTTAAGCACTTAATTATACATATAGTTACAGCAGCAAGGATCATCTACGCTAGGTATTGGCAGAAACCAGAGATACCAACGAAAGATGAACTCTTGACAAAAATCTTTGAAATAGCGGGAATAGAATTATTGACAGACTCACTGAAAGATCAAAGTAAACAAAATGTGAGAGAAAACTGGACACCATTTTATGAATGGGTGAAAAGAAACTGTGGACAAGATTATCATGAATAACAGATTATAGTTATTATAACCTAGGATAAATGTAATTTGAGCTATAAAGAATATTTACTTTTACAAGAACCATAAGAGAAGATTTTAGAGATTGGTTTAATCACTTATAGATTTAGAAAACATATAAATGAAAAGAAGCATGGAAACAAAGGTTTAAGGTGGAATTGTATTGTAACAGCTATTATATAAGCTTGATAGAATTTTCCTTGATATCTTATCCCATTCTCCATGTCCTTCCCTTCCTAAATGTCTTATATAATTAGTGACAATCATTTTTTTTAAAAAGTATACATAAAGTGCAGCATATCATTAAAACCTCTTATGTTCACATGCTCGTGTTTTATGTTTTTCATCCACATATGGTCATCAATTCATCTGGTAAATGGACTGGGTTGTAAACAAAGACTTTCATCATCTTTCCAGTAATAGTTCAGTGGATTCATCATATCATACTCATGGTCCAGAAGGGTGAATGATGGTAAGGAATGTTCTGGGGATGAGTTAGTACTATGATGGAACTGGCATCCAGTCAACAAGAAGACCTCCAAATCATATGCTGCTAGGGGTCCCAAATCCCCCTGGGGGGCCGAATTCCCCCCGATTTCAAGCCCTGATTCCCGCTCCCGCGGAATCAGGGCCCGGGGGAAACCCCACCCCTGCGCGTGCGTCACCCGTGCGTCACCCTCAAATGGCGTCGCCCCGCCCCAGCGTGTGACGTCACTTACGGGTGACGCACGCGCGCACGAAGAGGACGCTGTCCGGGAGCCCCCCGCTCCCAGACGAATTTCATTTGGCAACCCTATATGCTGCCTGGTAAACTGCGTAGCTTAAAATGTCCTGGTACGATCAGCCCTGCATAACTGGCTGCAGCCTTGCTCAAATCATTATTTCCAGCAAAACACTGTTGTTTATTCAACCTCGCAACAGTTCAGGTCCAGGACTGCTGAGGGGTGTGGACTGGGAGCCCCAATTCCCCAGTTTAGTTTAGTTTATTTCTATCCTGCTCTATTTCCTGCAAGCAGGACTCAATATAATATACATAAAACAATAATAATAAAATACATGATAATAAAATACATATAGTACAGTTAAAATTAGATGGCGTCATGCATCTATCCCACAATTAGCTGGAGTGGCTGGTATCCAATCCATATTCTACTCATGGGGGATCTTAAACAGGAGAGAGTAGAAAATAAAGGAGGGGGAGAAACCTGGGAGGGAAAGTTCCTGTCCTCAACCATATGCCCGGTGGAACATCTCAGTCTTACAGGCCCTGCAGGACTGAACCAAGTCCTGCAGGGCCAAGATTTCACTGGTGGTCGAGGACAGCCGGACCATTTCGGGACCAGGGACTACCAGCAATAGGGTTGTCAGCTCTGGGTTGGGAAATAGCTGGAGATTTGGGGGGTGGAGCCTAAGGAGGGCAGGGTTTGGTGAGGGGAGGGAATTCAGTAGGGTAGAATTCCATGGAGTCCACCTTCCAAAGCAGCCATTTTCCTCCAGAGGAACGGTTCTCTGTTACTTGGAGATCAGTTGTAATCCCAGATCTTCAGCCACCACTTGGAGGTTGAAAGGAAACAAACAACCATGATGTATTGTGCCAAAAAAGTCTTCACAGACTAGAAAATTCTTTTTCCAATATTCAGTTTACTTGAAGCAATTCAAACGCCATCAACACCAACGAAGCATGCATATTGATGGCGTTTGAATTGCTTCAAGTAAACTGAATATTGGAAAAAGAATTTTCTAGTCTGTGAAGACTTTTTTTAGCACAATACATCACGGTTGTTTGTTTCCTTTCTACCTCCACCCCGTGATCTCTCTCTTTCGTTTGCACCACTTGCAGGTTGGCAAACCTGACCAGCAAGTTGGAACCAGTTGAATGCAATGCCCTCTCAGGGGCAGATAGGAAGAGGCCATCCCACAGATACGATGGTCCCAGACTGTTTAGGGCTTTAAAGGTAAGTACTAAAACCTTTAACTTGATTCATTATTCAATCTGAAGCCAGTGCAGCTGATAGAGCACAGGTCCTATGTGTGCTCTCAAGGGGGACCCCATAAGGACCCATGTAGTTGCATTCTGGACCAGCTGAAGTTTCTGGAGCAAGTTCAAGGATAGCCCTGTGTAGAGCAAGTTACAGTAGTCCAGTCTAGAGGTGACCATTGTGTGGATGACTGTAGCTAGGTCGGTGCAGAACTGGTAGGGGACCAGCTGCCGATGAAAAAATGTCGCCCTGGCTGTATTTGTGACCTGTGCCTCCAAAGTAAGAGGCATCAAGAGTCACACCCAAACTCCTGACGGAGGAAGCTGGCACCATCTAGAGCAGGGAACTGAAATCCCACCCCTGCCCCACTGACCCAGCCACAGGGTTCAATGGGTTCAGCTTCAGGCAGCTCCGTTTTAGCCAGGGGTTGTTTTGTAGAAAAAGAGCTAGGGGAACTCATTAGCATATGCCACACCCCCTGACATCACCGGACGTGTGTCATAAGGCCGCACCCCCTGACATCACCGGAAGTGTGTCATAAGGCCACACACCCCGCCCCCAACGGTCCCGGCCGCCGCCGCCGGCCTTGCAGCTCCACTGCTGAGCCCCATGAGGGGCCCGGCGGTGGACCTGCAAGGCCGGCGGGAGTGCAAGGAAGCCCCGTGAAGGCCCTCCCTGGCCCCAGGCAAGCAGGGGTGGGTAGAGGCAGGGAGGAAGCAACTTACCCTCCCTCTTCTACTGCCTCCTCCTGGCTAAATGGGGGCCGGAAGCAGGGGGCGGGGCTTCATCATGTGCCCCGCCCCCCGTACCTCCCCCGCGATCCCCCTGAAATGACCTCTGGTTTTAGCCATCTCACTGTGGCCTCCTAACAACTGACCAGATCTTCTGGGGCAGTGTCTTCTGGCCATCCATTAACAGATATAGCTGGAAGTCATCAGCATATTGATGATGCCCTAGCTCGAACCTCCTGACTACCTGGGCAAGAGGGTGCACATATATGTTAAAAAGCATTGGGGAGAGGATTGCCCCTATTGAATGCCACACCTTTAGACTGAACTACTCTTGGGATAACACCTCTCTAGTTACAGGCTCTCCTATCACATAGATGGTCTTCATCAATGCCAGGTGACATCCCATGCATCTCAGCAGCTCAGTCACTTCTGAATTCTCCTCTTTTTCTCTTGGGAGCAGGAGAAAACAAAGGAGACAGGTTTCTTGCCCCTTTGGGGATTCCTGCCCAATTTCCAAGAACTTAGATCTAGATCTGGAATGGCTTCTACTTATGCTCATGTTGTCTGTGCTTCTTAAGCCCCTTTGAACTGTAGAAGGCCAAAGCATCCAACCCTTGAAACAAGGAACTCCACTCCCTTTAGTTCCAGAACAAGGACAAGCACTCATGATTCTGTTCCTTTTCCCCAGGCGGAAGAGAACCCTCGCAAAGTTGGCAATCCCCCTGGCTTTAAGACTTCAGCTTGAGTCTCCAACTCCCCTCTAGTTAGATGGGGGAACAGAAGAAAAAAGGAAGTTGTGGAGTAAGGAGCTGTCTTGTTCCAGTATGTAAGAAGTCAGCAACCATCTGTCTGCTAGCCAGACAGGGCTGAATTGGGATCCTCAGGGAAGCCTTCCTTTGGGGTCACCAAAGAGCTGTGGTGCAGCCTGGAACTAGAGAGGTGTTATCCCAAGAGAACAAATGGTACCACCTTACCACCAAAGAATGGAAAAGAGGAAGACAATGAAAGCTGCTTTGGGTCCCCATTTGGAAGAAAGGCAGCATATAAATGAAATAAATAAATAACATCCCTTGCCTTTTTAGTTATTTTTGGTTACTTTGAGGTAGTCATACTGACTAAATTTAAAAAAAAAAAGTAGTTGCTGTAGATTTTCCGGGTTGTGTGGCCATGGTCTTGGCATTGTAGAACCTGACGTTTCGCCAGTAACTGTGACTGGCATTCTCAGAGGTGTAACACAGAAAGATGGAGTACCTTGATACAGAGAGTGCTCCATCTTTCTGTGTTATACCTCTGAGGATGCCAGTCACAGCTGCTGGTGAAACGTCAGGTTCTACAATGCCAAGACCATGGCCACACAACCCGGAAAATCTACAACAACTTGAACTCCAGCCGTGAAAGCCTTTGACAACATATAGGGGGGGAAAAGTGGTGTATGGCAACAAAGATGAATCTATTTACTTATGATAGCTATAAATCTGCTGTTCTCCTGATACCTCAGGACTGTTGATAGCTTCAGGAAGTGAAGATGATGTAGTATGATAAGTTGCCCTTGCCCTCAGACTGACTAGTAGAACAATTGTTTAGGACCCCTATGGCACAGGGGAGAAACACAGGAGCCTCTCTGCACTGTAGTATTCTGTTTATTGATTGATTGATTGATTTGACTTCTACCCTGCCCTCCCTGCCGAGGCGGGCTCAGGGCGGCTCCCATAAAACTAATAAAACAATATACATCTTATAAAATTACAGATACATCAATTAAAAGCATTAATATCGATGGCGATACAAAACAGTAAAGTACACATATACAAGAATGGGCAATACCTCCTCCCCAAGGCCTTTCCCACTCCAGAAAGCAGCTTCTTACAGATACTGGCTTGTATTCAGCCAGAGCATTCCAAAGAATACCATCTGAACCTAGGAGGGCAGCAACAAGAGCCTTCTCCATTGTGGCACTAAAATTCCCTCCCCAGGGAGATTAATCTGTCACCCTCTATCAGTGTCGTTTTTCCAGCAGGTAAAGACTTTTTTTGTTTCAGCTGGCATACCCCCAATAACGGTTATTGGCCCTCCTTCTAGTGTTTTAACTGATTTAATGGTTCAAATGTTTTTTTTATGTTCACCACCTTGTGGACCCTGATGGTAGGAAAGGTGGCATAAAATGCTTTAAATCAATCAATCAATCAATCAATCAATTAATAAATTTAAGGTCACTTATGTTCTTTTAGGAGGGGTGATTTCCTCTGACACCTTGGTTCCAATGCAGCCCTCTGAGCCCCTGAAGTCTTGTTCCTGGGGACTAGGGACCTTCAGCAACAGCATGAAGGGCACAGTAGGGAGGGAATTGGCAGAAATCAGCTCTCTTAGATACCCTTCATTCTTTGGATTGTATCATTAAATACAGGCCAGTGATAGTGAAACTGGAAGAACCTTAATGCATAGGGATGCCATTCTCCAGTTGGGGGTGGGGGATTCCCCAGTTCTTTTGGGCTCCCATCTGCCGCTGGCCAGTTAGCTGAGGGAGGGGAATACTGCCCCCAAATGTGACATGCTGACGTCACATGGAAGTGATGTCAGCATGTAAGCGATGTTCTAGTTTTTGGGCAAAACCCTAGGGTTTGATGGTGCTTTTACCATAGAGTTTTACCCAAAACCAGTGTGTTGCTGATGTGATGTACATCAGTACATCACAGCCTCCACCCCCATTCCCAGAAAGTGCCTCTCCCTCCCTGCCAGTGCAATAATTGGATCTGGCCAGCCTACCCATGCACTCAATAAGATTGAAAATCTGTTCAAGTGGAGGCGAGGACAACAGTGGCATATTGTGCACAGCTATTTGGCCATGCTACAACAGTCTTCAGGATCCTAATCTTTTCTTAAAATTTGGATATGAAAGGAAGTGCATGTTATTCTGTGTTGCCTTTAAATGTTTACATTATTCAAATGAAAATATTTTTCACATAGAAGTCTGAATACAACATTTTAAACATATTAAATGTAATCTATTTCTTTATTCCTATAATTAATATTTCAGTTCATACATTTGTATTATGGTCCCGGTCACACGGACAGGAAACTGCAGGGGGGAAACGTGGCTGTTAGCCCCGGGGCTAAAAACCGTGTGGTTGCTCAAGCAGACCTACCTATCGAGGTCCCGCGGAGGTCCCGTGGTAGGGGGGAGGTGCCGATCACAGTCCTGCGGCGCGGCAAAGAAGCGGGGCGCAGGGCAAACGGGTTGGTTGTTTTTTAAAAAAAACGCAATTGTGCGCATGCTCCCTTGGGTGCGTGTGCGCATCCGTGGAGACTTTGAAAAAAAACCCCTTTTTCCGAGGGGACATGGGCGGGCGCCGGAATTACCTCCGGAAACGCGATCAGATGCCCGCCCTTCCCCCGCGGTTTCAGGAAACTAGTACCTCCGAGGTACTAGTTTTTTACTGCGTGTCTTCGGCGGGAAGCCTCGGTTGCGCCACAAAAGCCAGATGCTTCCCAGATGTGCCGGTGAGATCGCGCCCGGAAACGCCGCCTATCTTCTGTCCCTCTAGCGTGGCTAATGCTCCGTGTGACCGGGGCCTATGACTACTTTTTGAGATTTGTTTACTAAAAACAAGCAGCAAATACAGAGCACAATCTATTCTGGGCACTGGAAAATTTACTTGAAAGTTTTCTACTGAAAATTTTCTGGAAAACCCACATCCATGACAATGAAGACATTAATGAAAATAGCCTTTTATTTAGCTATTTATATTTCTCTAATAGCCAAAGGCACATTCCTAGCATCTGGAGTATGAAGCTGCCAAACATATAATTAGTGTAATTGTATTTGAAAGCACTAATCAGCTGATTCGTGGTAGTGACATTAAGTACATCCACAGGCATTACCCCTTTCCCCAAAGCTAACTAAAATGCCAAACTTCATAATGTCAACAGCAGAACTCAATTCAGCAAGCTATTAAATTCAGGGATAAGTGAGGAATTCACTTCTATTGATTTTATATATTTGCTGGTCTTCTCTCCTCCCTGAATGACTACACACACACACACACCTCAGTCCAATCTATTGGAATTCCATAGATCTTTCACTGGTGTGTTGTGCCCTCCACCCCAAGTGCAGACACCAAGGAGACAATGAGAAGGGGGAAGCCCATTGCCTCATAATACCATGATGGTGGGGAAAGTGTACCTTAGTCCTTCAAAAAGTCCTTTAATGTCTGCCAAAAATGAACACTACTTGGACACTGCTTTTACACTGACAACGAAAACTGAATAAAGCACAACCTCAGGAATAACAGGGAACAGAACACAAATGGGAAAGATTAGGGGAACTGAGACCTCCTTTGTTAAATGCTGCAACCATACGGAATACTTTTAATGGTGTTTTTAAAATGAACTCTTTCTTAACACAGCTAACCCTACTAAAATAGATAAAATATCACAAATGATATTGGTTTGTACAAGCACTGGCCAGTAATTTTTAGCTTTGGTTAAAAGAAAAAAATAAGTTAACATTGTAAGAAACTTACACTTTTCGCACACCATTTATTCCCTCCATCATGTTAGCAAGTTCAATTCTTGTTTCATTTGGAAGGAGAAACGACCGTTTAGACGATGCTATTTCTGATTTTGCTCCAAGGGAGAGGTTTCTTTAATAAAAAGGAATGGAAAGATTTCACAGTATGTAATCACAAAATTCAGACAAAGCACAATTCTTCTGATTTTATTATATTCATTACTATTCACATTGGATGGTCGATTCAGCATTATCTCTCCTTATATATAATTGAATAGTGGGTGCCAAAGTTCTAAAATGCACTCCTTTGGTGTATGGACGCTTGAACTGTCAGTCAGAAGATGCTGGCTGGGTTGACTGGCTGCTTTGTGCAGTCCCGCCCAGCGTTTCAAGGTCTTTTGCATATGGGAGCTGATTGGACTTCACTGCATTCCGCACCTCAAACTCACCCCCCTCCCCGCAAGGCAGTTGGAATGTCAGTTGCATATGGAACCTTCAAGGTCTTTTGCATATGGAAGCTGATTGGACTTCACTCCATTCCACACCTCATACTCCCACCCCTCCCCGCAAGGCAGTTGGAATGTCAGTTGCATATGGAACCTTCAAGGTCTTTTGCATATGGAAGCTGATTGGACTTCACTGCATTCCACACCTCAAACTCACCCCCCTCCCCGCAAGGCAGTTGGAATGTCAGTTGCATATGGAACCTTCAAGGTCTTTTGCATATGGAAGCTGATTGGACTTCACTGCATTCCACACCTCAAACTCACCCCCCTCCCCGCAAGGCAGTTGGAATGTCAGTTGCATATGGAACCTTCAAGGTCTTTTGCATATGGAAGCTGATTGGACTTCACTGCATTCCACACCTCAAACTCACCCCCCTCCCCGCAAGGCAGTTGGAATGTCAGTTGCATATGGAACCTTCAAGGTCTTTTGCATATGGAAGCTGATTGGACTTCACTGCATTCCACACCTCAAACTCACCCCCCTCCCCGCAAGGCAGTTGGAATGTCAGTTGCATATGGAACCTTCAAGGTCTTTTGCATATGGAAGCTGATTGGACTTCACTGCATTCCACACCTCAAACTCACCCCCCTCCCCGCAAGGCAGTTGGAATGTCAGTTGCATATGGAACCTTCAAGGTCTTTTGCATATGGAAGCTGATTGGACTTCACTGCATTCCACACCTCAAACTCACCCCCCTCCCCGCAAGGCAGTTGGAATGTCAGTTGCATATGGAACCTTCAAGGTCTTTTGCATATGGAAGCTGATTGGACTTCACTGCATTCCACACCTCAAACTCACCCCCCTCCCCGCAAGGCAGTTGGAATGTCAGTTGCATATGGAACCTTCAAGGTCTTTTGCATATGGAAGCTGATTGGACTTCACTGCATTCCACACCTCAAACTCACCCCCCTCCCCGCAAGGCAGTTGGAATGTCAGTTGCATATGGAACCTTCAAGGTCTTTTGCATATGGAAGCTGATTGGACTTCACTGCATTCCACACCTCAAACTCACCCCCCTCCCCGCAAGGCAGTTGGAATGTCAGTTGCATATGGAACCTTCAAGGTCTTTTGCATATGGAAGCTGATTGGACTTCACTGCATTCCACACCTCAAACTCACCCCCCTCCCCGCAAGGCAGTTGGAATGTCGCCTCTTTCTAGATCCCGTTGTATTTATTTCCACAACGGGCTTTACTGCTAGTCATTAATAATTGAAAACCTGATCCTACATCATCATTAAATATAAACCTCATTAATTCTTAGCCGTGTTCATTTATTCGTTTAGAAAATATCTCCACCACCTTTCCAGAGAACTCCACAATTTGTCGCTAAAAGATTGTATAGATTGTATAGATTTTAGCACCAATTTTATTGTATGAAAAACTGTTTTATTGTTTTAGTATTTATACAATGTTGTTAGCCGCCCTGAGCTACTGGATAGGGCGGGATAGAAATCCCAAAAATAAATAAATAATAAATTTACAAAAGTTAAGATGCCTGGATAAGTGGCTGTCAGTGGCTCTGCACTTCCATGCAAGGGAACTCAGCTGCATCACATTGTGGCGGGTGGTGTAGAAAAGACAGCAGAGCACCAGTAGCCTGGGCCTTAGCACCAGTGAATCTCAGACTTAATAAGAACATAAGAACATAAGAGAAGTGAATGTTGGATCAGGCCAATGGCCCATCTAGTCCAACACTCCTTCACACAGTGGCCAAAAATACCAGGTGACATCAGGAGGTCCAGCAGTGGGGCCAGGACACTAGGAGCCCTCCCACTGTTGCCCCCACAAGCACCAAGAATATAGAGCACCACCTGCCCCAGACTGAGAGTTCCTATCTATGTTGTTGTTCAGTCGCACAGTCGAGTCCGACTCTTCGCGACCCCATGGACCAGCTCCCGCCAGGCCCTCCTGTCTTCCGCTGTCCTCTGAAGTTGGCTCAATTTCATGTTCGTTGCGTCGATGACACTGTCCAACCATCTCATCCTGTGTCGTCCCCGTCTTCTTTGACCTTCAATCTTTCCCAGCATCAGGGTCTTCTCCAGTGAGTGCTCCCTTCTCATTTGGTGGCCAAAGTATTTGAGCTTCAGTTTCATTATCTGGCCTTCCAGGGAACAGTCAGGGTTGATTTCTTTGAGGATTGACTGATTTGATCTCCTTGCAGTCCAAGGAACTCTCAAGAGTCTTCTCCAGCACCATAGTTCAAAAGAATCTATTCTTCGGCGCTCGGCCTTCCTTATAGTCCAACTCTCGCAGCCATACATGACTACTGGGAATACCATTGCTTTGACCATGCGGACTTTTGTTGGCAGGGTGATGTCTCTACTTTTTATCATGCTGTTGAGGTTCGCCATCGCTTTCCTCCCAAGGAGCAGGCGTCTTTTAATTTCATGGCTGCTGTCACAGTCTGCGGTGATCTGGGATCCCAGGAACGTGAAGTCTGTCACCACTTCCACGACTTCCCCTTCTATTTGCCAAGGAGTGATGGGGCCGGATGCCATGATCTTAGTTTTTTTGATGTTGAGCTTCAAGCCCACTTTTGCGCTCTCCTCTTTTACTCTGAGCAAGAGGCTCTTTAGATCCTCTTCACTTTCAGCCATTAGAGTGGTATCATCTGCATATCTGAGGTTGTTGATCTTTTCCCCAGCAATCTTAATTCCCGCTTGTGATTCATCCAGGCCAGCATTTCGCATGATGTACTCTGCATATATATTAAATAAGCAAGGCGACAATATACATCCTTGTCGTACTCCTTTTCCTATGCTGAACCAATCAGTTGTTCCATATCCGGTTCTAACTGTCGCTTCTTGGCCCTTATACAGGTTTCTCAAGAGACATGTGAGGTGGTCTGGTACTCCCATCTCTTTAAGGACCTGCCATAGTTTGTTGTGATCCACACAGTCAAAAGCTTTAGCATAGTCAATGAAGCAGAAGTAGATATTTTTCTGGTACTCTCTTGCTTTCTCCATAATCCAGCGAATGTTGGCAATATGATCTCTCGTTCCTCTACCTCTTCGAAACCCAGCTTGTACTTCTGGTAGTTCTCTATCCACGTACTGTTGAAGCCTAGCTTGTAGGATCTTGAGCATGACCTTGCTAGCGTGTGATATGAGTGCAATTGTGCGATAGTTTGAACATTCCTTGGCATTGCCCTTCTTTGGGATTGGAATGTATACTGATCTTTTCCAATCCTGTGGCCACTGTTGCGTTTTCCAAATTTGCTGGCAAATGGAGTGCAGAACTTTAACAGCATCATCTTCTAAGACTTTGAATAGCTCAGCTGGAATACCATCACCTCCACTAGCTTTGTTGTTAGCAATGCTTTCTAAGGCCCATTTAACTTCACATTCCAGGATGTCTGGCTCGAGGTCAGTGATTATACCGTCGTGGTTGTCAAGGACATCGAGGTCTTTCTTGTATAGTTCTTCTGTGTATTCTTGCCATCTTTTCCTAATCTCTTCTGCTTCTGTTAGGTCCCTACCGTTTTTGTCCTTTATCATGGCCAGCTTTGCATGGAACGCTCCCTTGATTTCTCCAATTTTCTTGAAGAGATCTCTAGTCCTTCCCATTCTATTGTTTTCTTCTATTACTTTGCACTGTTCATTCAGGAAGGCCTCCTTATCTCTCCTTGCTGTTCTCTGGAAATCTGCGTTCAGTTGGGTAAATCTTTCCTTTTCGCCTTTGCCTTTCGCTTTCCTTCTTTCCTCTGCTATTTGTAAAGCCTCATCAGAAAGCCACTTTGCTTTCTTACATTTCTTTTTCTTTGGGATGGTGGTGATTGCTGCCTCCTGTACGATGTCACGAACCTCTGTCCATAGTTCTTCAGGCACTCTATCTATCAAATCCAGACCCTTGAATCTATTCTTCACCTCTACTGTATATTCATCAGGGATGCGATCTAGGTCAAACCTGAATGGCCTCGTGGTTTTCCCAATTTTCTTCAGTTTAAGTCTGAATTTTGCAATGAGTAGCTCATGATCTGAACCACAGTCAGCTCCAGGTCTTGTTTTTACTGACTGGATAGAGCTTCTCCATCTTTGACTGCAAATTATATAGTCAATCTGATTTCGGTGTTGCCCATCTGGTGATGTCCATGTGTAGAGTCGCCTCTTAGGTTGTTGGAAAAGGGTGTTCGCTATGACCAGTGTGTTCTCTTGACAAAACTCTGTTAACCTTTGCCCTGCTTCATTTTGCTTTCCAAGGCCAAACTTGTCTGTTATTCCAGTTACCTTTTGACTTCCTACTTTAGCATTCCAGTCCCCTATGATGATGAGGACATCATTTTTTGGTGTTAGTTCTAGGAGGTGTTGTAGGTCTTCATAGAACCGGTCCACTTCAGCCTCTTCTGCATCAGTGGTTGGGGCATAGACTTGGATTACTGTGATGTTGAATGGTTTGCCTTGGAATCGGACAGAAATCATTCTGTCATTTTTGAGATTGTATCCCAGTACTGCCTTTTGCACTCTCTTGTTGACTATAAAGGCCACACCATTTTTTCTACGAGATTCCTGGCCACAGTAGTAGATATAATGGTCTTCTGAGTTAAATTCGCCCATTCCTGTCCACTTTAGTTCACTGATTCCTAGGATATCGATGTTCAGTCTTGCCATCTCATTTTTGACCACGTCAAGCTTACCTTGATTCATAGATCTTACATTCCAGGTTCCTATGCAGTATTGTTCTTTGCAGCATCGGACTTTCCTTTCACCATCAGACACATCCACAACTGAGCGTCCTTTCGGCTTTGGCCCAGCCGCTTCACTCTTTCTGGGGTTACTTGTACTTGTCCTCTGCTCTTCCTCAGTAGCATATTGGACACCTTCCGACCTGAGGGGCTCATCTTCCGGCGTCATATCTTTTAGCCTTTTGATACTGTCCATGGGGTTTTCTTGGCAAAAATACTGGAGTGGGTTGCCATTTCCTTCTCCAGGTGGATCACGCTTGGTCTGAGTTCTCTGCTGTGGCCTGTCCGTCTTGGGTGGCCCTTCACGGCATAGCCCACAGCTTCATTGAACTGCGCAAGCCCCCTCGCCACGACAAGGCAGTGATCCATGAGGGGCCACAAGTGATGGGCCACTACATAAAAGTGCCTAACATCTGGTGACACTCTGGACAAAACTCTATGGTAGAATTAGCTTCAAACCATAGAGTTTTGCCCCCAAAACAGAGTGTAGCCCCCACGATGTCACCAATATGTGTATGTCACTTTCGGGTGATGTAGGCACGTCACTGACATCCCTGACGTGTACGTCACCTGGAGGGGGCATAGGAACGTCACGCTTCTTCCCTCCCCTCTCTTCGAGCCTCCTTGTAAGTCCACCGCCGGCTTGTGGGCCAGACTTGGCAACCCTACTTTTCTCGTAGGGCTTGGTCCCCAGGCCCCTGATCATCCTTGATCCCGGTCAAACGAGCGGGATGATCCACTGCCAAAAGGAGGCAAATTAGAGCCGGAGCAAAAAGAACCGCGGGAGTGCAATCTGACGTGCCCCCACGGCTCTATGCTCTGGCAGCTGATCAAATGTTGTGCAGCAAACCGGCAGTAGCACAGTTGTGCGCATGCGTGGGATGGGGAACGGCGCTGGCTGCGACGGGCTACCAGCGCTTCCCCGACCATTGGATTTATACCCCGCCCTTCACTACCCAAAGTTGTCTCAGAGTGGCTTACAAACCCCTTTCCCTTCCCCTCCCCACAACAGACACCCTGTGAGGTAGGTGGGGCTGAGAGAGCTCTGACAGAAACTGCTCTTTTTCAAGAACAGCTCTTAGCAGAACTACGGCTTGCCCAAGGTCATCCAGCCAGGTGGAAGTGGAGGGGTGGAGAATCAAACCCGGTTCTTCCAGATTAGAGTCCGTGCACTTAACCACTACACCACTACACCAAACAAAGTTAAAAAAACCCCCAAGCCACTACACCACTACACCAAACAAAGTTAAAAAAACCCCCAAGCCACTACACCACTACACCAAACAAAGTTAAAAAAACCCCCAAGCCACTACACCACTACACCAAACAAAGTTAAAAAAACCCCCAAGCCACTACACCACTACACCAAACAAAGTTAAAAAAACCCCCAAGCCACTACACCACTACACCAAACAAAGTTAAAAAGCATCAGACCCAGTACTGATCCCTGTGGTACCCCACTGCTTACCACCCTCCACTGAGAAAATTTCCCATTTATACTCACTCTGTTTCCTATTAATTAGCCACTTTTTGATCCACAAGAGGACTTGTCCTTTTATCCCATGACTATTGAGCTTACTTAGGAGCCTTTGATGAGGAACTTTATCAAAAGCTTTCTGGAAGTCAAGGTAAACAACATCTATTGGGTTCCCCTTGTCCACATGTTTGTTCACTCCCTCAGAGAACACTAACAGGTTAGTGAGACGAGATCTTCCCTTACAGTGAGTCTGCCTCAATAGTTTTTATTCATCAATGTGCCTACTAATTCTTTCTTTAATAATAGTTTCCACCAACTTACCTGGTATCTTAGTTGCTGTAGATTTTCAGGGTTGTCTGGCTGTGGTCTTGGCATTGTAGGACCTACTGGTGAAACGTCAGGTCCTACAATGCCAAGACCATGGCCAGACAACCTGGAAAATCTACAGCAACTAATGAACTCCGGCCGTGAAAGCCTTCGACAACATATTACCCGGTATCAATGTCAGACTGAATGGCCTGTAATTTCCTGGATCTCCTCTGGAACCCTTTTTAAAGATGGGAGTGACATTAGCTACCTTCCAGTCCTCAGGAATGGAGGCAGATTTTAATGACAGATTACATATTTTTGTAAGGAGATCCACAAGTTCACATCTGTGTTCTTTCGGAACTCTCAGATGTATGCCATCCGGGCCTGATGATTTATCATTTATACATATACATTTTGCCTTGATGGATTCTCCATGATTTTGGAATTACTTCTATGAAGCCTTTTCTAATGGTTAATAGGATCATGCAACCAAAGGATGGTTGCCATAATTATGATCACAAGATGGCAAGCTCCTTGATTAAAGTCAGTCACCTAGAGTCACCTAGAGGACTCACCATGTGAAGCCTCTGAGTCTCATGATGCCACCTGAAACTTATATATCTACTTCCACTGTGAAAAATCTATGATACTGTTTAATGTGCCTCTGTGTTCACTCCCTGCCATTGTTATTTGCCTCAAACTGCCAGAGTATGAGAAGGGGTTGACTGATCTTTTAAATGCATGAGAAATGTTCCTGGTGGGCCAACATTGAGGAGGAGGAGTGACAGTGGGAAAGAACACCTGGCTTGCTTATCACTTGTTCCAGTACTACGAAAGGAGGCCCCTGCTCGATGCTTCCTCCTAGAGTACTCTTGGCTGGTGTGATCAAAGTAAAGTGGCTTACTCCATCAGGCTGCAGCAGAGGTGGTGGTACTGCACCCATTGCTTCTAGTGCAGTCTGGTGTCTCTTGGCTTTGATGGCTCTCGGCAGGATGGTGGGGGAAAGAGGAGTTAAATGTGGCTGTCTGTCGTGATGGACATTTCACTTGTTGGAAATGAAGAGAAACTGTATCAGCCAAACCAGTGAAAAAGTTAGAAGCACCCCAGAGCATTTGTTTGTGGTTCTTTTCAACCTATTATACCTATTTGCTGAACTTGTTTTTATTTCATTTTGTAATGTACCTTAAGAAATTCTTGTTGAATTGAATGTTAAGAAATTCTTTAAACTATATTTATTTAGGCACTTATCTAAACAAAAAAAACCATGCCACGATATTGTTTATTATAGTAATTCTACTCATCAATGGACTCTTGTGCCTTAGGAAAGCTAAAAAATCAGAAAGATGGAGCTAACTGGACCTTACAATTCTGTGCCCTTTGAATGGCAAGATTCACTTTTCAAATGGCTTAGGAGCACTCATGGAGCCACCTGGATGCTTTATTTTCATGGTCATTTAACT
The DNA here is from genome assembly GCF_001447785.1 of Gekko japonicus. NCBI lineage: Eukaryota > Metazoa > Chordata > Lepidosauria > Squamata > Gekkonidae > Gekko > Gekko japonicus. Next base: position 318,363 of record NW_015168051.1, read on the forward strand.
TTCCAGTTACATAAATAACTAAAATCCGTAAGAGCATCTGGGCCTTGCCCTGCACATGATAATAAGCAAGCTTGGGAATGAAAGAGATGAGCACTGCAGAACACTGTCACTAGACCAACAAAGGTAACCCATATATGCTACTGGTGAAGCCATACCTTTGAACACTCCATGAAACAACCAGAGTAAATGGAGAATCTGTTTCGTTGAGCTCGGCTATCATTTTCCTTCTGCTGGGAGGACTGATGGTCCACAAGGAATTTGAATTGCCTTCTAGCTGTGCAACTGTAATATCTTCATTACCATAGTTCTCTAAAAATTGCAAAGCAGCCTAAAGGAATGGAATCAGAAGATAAAGAAAAAAGGAAGATAAATAGTAACCTTTACGTTATTATTGGTAGGAGGATACATTGCCAAAACTTTATTCTGCAGTGTCTTCAAAGAATCACTAGAACATGCTTTGAAGAAACAGTATGTATACAACAAGGACAATAGGTGAAGCAGGAAGATCTGGCAGCAGCTCACCTCTTACAGAAAACAAAGACTAGCACAACATTCTTACTAGTGAAGCCAGGGGCTGCATCCATTTCAGCCTAACAGCTGACAGGTGCACCCACCCCGTAGTTAGCCTGAAATGGCTATGAGCCATTTCACTGGTCTGTTGGAAGTGGGGGGGGGGAGTGATACTGACTGGTGAAATGGCTGCCAGCCATTTAAACCTAACAGTGGGGTGGGTGCGCCCATCAGCTTTTAGGTTTAAATGGCTGCGAGCCATTAAACCCATCAGTTTTGCTCCTCCTTGCTTTGAAGCAGGGGAAGTGAAACAGATGGGTTAAATGGCTGGCAGCAATCCAAGCAATCCCCCCTTTCTCCCAGCCATAGTTCAGGGCATTTTTGGCTTGGTTTGGTCCAGGGGCTGCCCCAAACCCTGAACCAGAATTTTTAGGTTCGTGCCCATCCCTACCAACCACTCGTCATTTTTCATCTTCCCCTCCATTGCCACCATGTGATTCCTTCCCCTGCTTTCCCCCCTTACCATTGACCGCAGCTTACTTTTAATAAATGCATGGTTGTATGGGGCAGCCCCATAACACTGATCTTAGTTGGCATTATTTTTAAAGTTGTAATATGTACACAGGCCTGGTTATGCGACTTAAACAGCCTTGGTCACCCTGGTAGATGACATGCACTGGAAAACAGACAGAGTGTGACTCTGTTCTTTCTTTTGTACCTCTCAGTAGCTTTTGCTACCATTGATCATGGTATCATTCTTGATGGCCTTTCTGGGCTGGGACTAGGAGACACTGTTCTTTGGTCATTCCAATCCTACCTAGAGGGTAGGTTTCCGAAGGTGGTGCTGAGGGACTGCTGCTCAGACCCTTGATCTCTGGGCTGTGGGGTCCTCATCTTGTTCCCTAAGCTTTTTAACATCTAAATGAAACTGCTTTGACTGGTTAGCAAGCTGCAGTCTTTCCCAGGCAGGAAAGATCTGACCACTGTGGTACATGCCCTGGTTACATTTAGATTAGATTCCTGCCAAGCGCTCTATATGGGGACGCTCTTGAAAAGTGTTTGGAAACTTCAGTTGGTTTGGAAACTTCTATTCAATGTTAATTGGAGTGCGTTGTAGGGACCATATGACTCCAGTCTTGGCACATCTACACTGGCTTCCAATTTGTTTCCAGGCACATTTCAAAGTGTTAGTGCTGACCTTTTAAACCCTGAAGGACTTCCTAATCTCTTATGAATCTACCTGTTTACCGCATTCATCTTTGGAGACCCTGTTGCAGGTGCCCCCACCTTCTGAGATTAGGTGGGTAGCAACCAGAGGTCATTTCGGGGGGGGAACGCGGGGGAACGCACCCCCTGCTTCCGGCCGCCCCGCTTCCAGCCCTCATTCAGCCAGGAGGAGGCAGGAGAAGAGGGAGGGTAAGTTGCTTCCTCCCCGCCTCTCCCCACCCCTGCCTGCCTGGGGCCAGGGAGGGCCTTGGCGGGGCTTCCTTGCACTCCCGCCGGCCTTGCAGGTCCACTGCCGGGCCCCTGATGTCAGGGTGTGTGGCATATGCTAATAAGTTATGCTAATGAGTTCCCCTAGCTCTTTTTCTACGAAATGACCCCTGGTAGCAACCCATGAGTAGTACCAAAACTCTCTCCTCAGGAAGATTCACCTGTCCCCTTCTGTTGCTATCTTCTGCCAGCCTGTTACTTTTGCTTGGTGTTCCTTCAGTGATGCCTCTGGTTGAAATTGTTTTAATGATACATTTGTGCATTGATTTTAATGGCTTTTAAGATGAGATTTTAATTAGCATGTTTTAATTTGTTGGTCTTTGGTAGCCCTATGATGCAGAAAAGGAAAGTAAAAGTCTTGCTAAATAAAATAAGTAAAATAAATCACTTCTCCACTGCAGGGAATGTTAGCCCCTCTTTTTCTTTTGTTTATTCCCCCTCTCTGCAAACCTGGAAGCAGTGTTTTGGTTGCTTAGGTTTGTACAGACATCTCCCCTTTTTGTACTTGGCCCTGTGTGGGTATTTGAGGCCAAATTTAGAATTATGCATATTATGAACACCATAAATAAGTCCCAGCCCTTGCAAGCACAGAGCATAGGGAGCAATTGCCATGTTTTGTGTCTAAAGATGGATCTTGCACCAACAAACACAGCAATGATCCTGCAACAATGACAAGATGGGGAGCAAAGATATACCTTTCAAAGTCTGCATAGTTTATTGAGGGATTTGGTACAACAGTAGCTGGCACTTTGCTCCTCTCTGCTGTTTAGGCCTCACATCTGGAAGACTGGACGCTTCTGTCCCAATGGATCCACTTCTCCTCTGTTCCCAATTTCCCCACATTTACACCTTTAGCTTAAAAGTAACTAAAATGGGGTAAAGTAAAGGTAAAGGTTCCCTTGCTCGAAAGCCAGTCCAGTCCGACTCTAGGGTTGCAGTGCTCATCTCCGTTTCAAAGTTGAAGAGCCAGCGCTGTCCGAAGACGTTTCCGTGGTCATGTGGCCGGCATAACTAAACACCAAGGCGCACGGCACGCTGTTACCTTCCCACCGAAGTGGTACCTATTTATCTACTTGCAATTTCTTGCTTTCAAACTGCTAGGTTGGCAGGAGCTGGAACTAGAGATGGGAGCTCACTCCATCATGCGACAACTCGGGTCTCGAACTGCTGAACTACTGACCTTCCACAGCCTGCAGTTCAGCATCTTAACCACTTGAGCCAAGTAGGTCTGGTCAATTTCTGGTTGTTATTGTTATATTGTTAGTATTGATAAGGAATGTGCTATTTGTCTTTGCTTTGATTTAGTATTTTCCAGTATTTGCTTAAGATCAGCACCCCCCCCAAATTATTGTTCCAAATCTCTTAATAAACTCCGTATGCCTGAAACTCTTGTGCTCGTATGTACTTTTTTCTTGTTCTTAATCAACTGTAATGCAATTAATTCAGTTAAGCAGACTGGGAACTGAAAGGTTTTAATGGCTCAGTGCTTGCATGCAAGAGTGGAAAGCGGATCTTGGAGCAACATGAGATTTCCTGTTGTGGTTCAGCATGGCCTAAATTAAAAAGCTCATTCTTTGAGGGCTTCTCTGTGAATTATCAGGAGATGTTTCAAACCAGACACTAATGAAATGGAAGCTTAGCCATTACCATTCCAGGATTGCCACTAAAATTTTATTTTCCATTTCCCTGATCACCAAAGGTTTTATTAAATGGTATAAAACTACACAAGTACTGAAATGCAAACATTGGATTGTTAACTGAATACATTTGAAAATGCACTAAAAACCCACAAAGATGGATCTTCAATACAATTAACAAATGACAGAACATTTTGTTCTTGTTTTAAAACTACACAAAAGTATATAAAATAAATTTCAATGAATATTCTTTTAAAAAGGACTTAACTGAAGCCTTAGTTGTGAAATTGAAATTAAAATACAGTTAGAAATTAGAGTACAAGTATTCTTTTTAAAAAGATTAAATAACAATATACAGCTATCACTTCTATAGTTTTCTCTTTTTGTTTTGCAGCTCCCTTAGTTTCTGATCAATTGTTTCTTCTTCCATTTTGACTTCTTTTCTCAGTCTTTTAAAAAGCATTTTCAAGGTATTTCACTTCTCCCTCAAGTTTCTTCTTTTTGCTACTTTTTCAGAGTTTATTTTTATTGCTTATGGCATTTAACATCTAAGTACTCTGTGTATCATGTATGAGCCTGCCAATTACAATAGTTTCAAGTCCTCCAGAACTCAGGACAACATCATAAACCTGGCATTGACAGACAACAGTTTCTTCATGCAAATTCTCTATTAACTTTGACTTATTAACTGAAAATCCACTTTCAGCTGAAGCGTTATCATGAGGCAGGAGAAGGTACATCTTGACAACATTCCACAGGTCCATGAATTTTTTGTTGGGCATCAAAATACCACTGTCAAATGTGTCCAGTCCAACTTTATCATCATCTTGTTTTATTACGTACACTTGAAACTGAGCCTTGAATTCATTGTGGGCAGCCGTGGTTAAAATAGTGTATTGTTGCTTTGATTTTGCTGCTTTTGTGTCATTGATTTGATTTGCTGCATGAAGAGGTTCAAGTACAGTCCCTATTCTGGTGATTCCAATATTTGGTTTGTGTATAATGATAGTGCTGATAATACTGATAAGCCACAATGTTGATAAGCCACGAACCATCTTGAATTTCAAAGGACTTCTCTCAACCAACTTTTCAACAACTACTACTGCCATGTTTCAACATTCTAGGTAAAACTCTGCCACTTGATGTTCACTTAGTTTTGTTTGTTTTTTTACTTGCCCAGATTGGGCAAAGTTTATTATTATTTTTTAACAATTTACATAGAAAAGAGCCATACATTTTAAAATAGCAAGCTGAATATCTCGCTCACAACCTCCTATTTGCATACAACTTCCCATTCCCCCCCTTGTTTTATTTTGTATTCAATAACATACACTATTAAACCAAGTATCTATTCCCTTTGTAAAACCAATTCATCAATATTCTATCTGCTATATTTCATTTTATCAGTACTATACTATTATTTTCTATTTTATGTCAGTATACAAACAACAGAAAAGAAACAGTCATAACCTATCAGTTTAACTATGCTAAAGAAAAATATATTTCTTCTAAATTAACAATCTATTCCCTTTAAATATTCTTTCACATTTTTAACACTGTTAGTTTTCAAAATCCCATAAACTAGCAGGCCTAAACATAATATGTTATATTTTCCCTACAATCCAGCTCTCACACTGACAAAGCCATATAGTTTACACCTTGTCCTGAAACATCTGGTCTTCTCTCTAAATAAGTAACCCTTTAATTATATTTCCCCTGCTGATCAATTGTTTCTTCTTCCATTTTGACTTCTTTTCTCAGTCTTTTAAAAAGCATTTTCAAGGTATTTCACTTCTCCCTCAAGTTTCTTCTTTTTGCTACTTTTTCAGAGTTTATTTTTATTGCTTATGGCATTTAACATCTAAGTACTCTGTGTATCATGTATGAGCCTGCCAATTACAATAGTTTCAAGTCCTCCAGAACTCAGGACAACATCATAAACCTGGCATTGACAGACAACAGTTTCTTCATGCAAATTCTCTATTAACTTCATGCAAATTCTCTATTAAAAGTTCTAGTTTTGTCTATCTTTATCTCTTCTGCTAATAAAGCCATGCTAACTATCAGAGAGTGCTCCTTCCATTTGTTTATAAAATTTAAATTTCTCTTGCTTTCTTTGAAAATGTCTCATCAAAATCGTTGTTCTTTTGTGTCTTTGATTTTTGAATGTCTCATTCTCTTCTGGCCTGTTTGTGTACAAAACCCCCCAGCCTACGTTGTCCATATTATATCCAATCGACTCATCAAAGCAGTGGCTAAGAAAGTCTCTTATTGTAGATATTGAGTGTTGAAACAGTCCTGTTGTTTTTCCTCTTTTGTAGAAACTGATGTCATCTGATTTTGTGTCTTTGTAATCTCTTCTTCAAAACAATCCCAATACTCTCCCAAAGCTTCCATAACAGGATTTGTAACTTTTTCCATCAATTGACATTTTAAACAGTCCCATTTATCATCTGAGAACAGTTGTATATTTTCATCTGTCCTAGAATCCTTCGTCTCAAATGGAGCTGCGAGAGCCATTTCACTCCTTAACAGACACAACATCCACAGCATAATTACGCATAGAGAGACTCAGACAAAGAAACTGCTGCCTCAGCACCATTTTGGCAGTAAAGTTGGCATCTTGGTTTGTTGCAGGCCTTGGTACCAGAGTCCATGTTACTGTTAAGTAGTTTGTCATTGTGAGAGAGAAGTTATTTTAGGTTAGTAGGCTGTCTGTAAGCAAAAAAAGGTCACGCCCCAGTGCTTGTGTAAGGGAAGTGTCACTATCCACCATGGGTTGTAGGTCTTTAATAATGCATTGAACTGGCTTGAGTTGTGAGTTGTAGGTGACCACCACTGGTATTCTGTTATTCTCCTTGGGCTTGTCTTGTAGCAAGCTGTCCCTGGGTATCATTCTGGCTTTTCCAATCATCTTTGTCACCATATGAGGATACTGTAGTTCAGGTTCTTCTGGTATGATGGTCCTTCTGCATGAGACTGTGCAGCTCTAATTCCCATTGTCCCGCTCTGGAGATCGCGGGCCGATCCCTGGGGACCCCGACAAACCCCGCAAGACCCCCACAGCATGACTCACCAGGAGGGACGGAGTACAACCATCCAGTGAGGGGGGCGGGAGCGGCGACCCCTCCCGTGGTGCGCTGTGTTGGCCGAGCCAGGAGACGGGACTGGGGTCCACGGAGCAGCCCCATGGAAGAAGAAAGGGACAGCGGTGACTTGTCCGGTGGGCTGAGAGCGGGCGCAGAGCAGCGAGTGCTGCCATAGAACGGCACTGATATACCAGCATTCACCCTGGAGACGCCCCACTGGCGTCCCGGTAGATAAAGGAGGGAGTGGCCCAAGCTGGAGGGCGGATGGGCGGTCCTGGGAGCGGGGCAGGGAGATAAAAGGCAGGGTGGAGAAGGGGCCTGGGAGGAGGAGTGTGCTGTGGAACGGAGTGGGATGCAGAGAGAGAGAAACGCCAAGACGACAGAGAGGAAAGAAGTCTGCAGCATGCTGGCAGAGGGACGCTCGGGGTGACCTTAACCCCGTCCCCTGCCTTTCTGAGGCCCCTCACTCCCTCTCCCTTTTTGGAGCCTGCCACTTCCAGGGCCATCTGTCCTGCCGGACTCTGGTCAAGACCCCGACAGCACGGCCACAGGGGGCGCCACACCGAAGACCAAGGGAGAGTCCGGCACCCATATTACTTAGTTCAAAAGTTTTGTAGCACTCTTCACATTAACCTTTGTATTTATCTTCAGCAACTGACGATAGCCATGGAATGAACTCAGTAGGAAGTTTGACATCCAGCCATTGCGTATTAAAAACTGTCCTCTTAAAAGCCAACTTTAAAATGTAGTTCCCAGTCCAGCCTTCCACAGAAGCACTTGCCTGCCTGTCTGGCAAATAGGAGGTTTCTGGGGCTGGAACTTTCTGGGCTCCAGAATGTGGAGTAAGGAAAGATGCGGAGCTTAAATGCTTGCAGAATCTAACCGAAACAGAAAAGAAAAAAAACTGCAAGCTTTATGTTGGGGGGGGGGGGGCAGGAGAGAGCTTGTTCTCTATAATAATTTCAACAGAAGCAGACACCCCACTTTACAAACAGCTCACTGACTGGAAGCTGTTTGTTTTCTGTGAAATCCAACAGCAGAAACATTCATTTGAAAGCTTTTCTTTTAACTCAGCTTTGGATTAGTGTGTGTAAAGTGCTGTCAAGTCACAGCTGACTTAGAGGGACCCCTGGCATGGGGTTATCAAGGCAAGTGAGAAGCAGAGGTGGTTTGCCATTGCCTTCCTCTGCAGAGTCTTCCTTGGTGGTCTTGCTGCTTAGCTACCAAGATCTGACAAGACAGGACTACACCATGCTGCCTTCCCTCCCCAGCTCTAGTTTCAGCAGAGGCAAAAGCTCCACCTCCTGTTTATCATTCCCTTTACAACCCCAACACATGGTCCCAGTACCACCATGGATAACAATAGGTTCCTGGCTTGAGAGGAGGCCGCATCATTGGCATGGACATTAAAGCGCCCCAGAACTAAATGTCTGGGGTGCTCCAGAGCCCAGCCAGAGACAGCCTCCAACAAGCCTGACAGGGTATCTGCCAGCGTGTTAGGTGGTCAGTACACTAGCCATATAGCCACACGAGGCCTACACATTCAATGCCAGCAGTTTTGGGTATGGGGAGAAAGACTCCTGGATGAGCAACACTACCACCCCGCCCATTAGGGACTGGTGTAGGACTGAAAAACCTGGGAGGGTATGTTGGTTCAGGGCAACAGTCTCGCCCTTCCTCACCCAGGTCTTGGTCACACATGTCAGGTCTACATGTTGGCCTACCAGGTAGTCCCGGAGAACAGAGCTCTTATTATTAATAGACCTGGCATTACATAGCACTGGTCTCTGAGAAGGGTATATTTTCCTAGCCCCACAACCAGCATCCCTTGGGATGGGACAGAGGTAGGAAGGGGACCGAGCACTGCCACATCTCCATCTCCTTCCTATCTACTGCCTTGTCCCGCCATTATGCCTCCCTTGCTTCTGCAGCTGTTTTTGTGTTAAGAGCAGAATGCAAGGGTTTAACCCCCTGCTTTCCACTCTTCAAAAACCGCCACAAACTGCATCAAAATTTGTGGAATTTGTGGAAGGTCTTCAGTTCATGAACACTGTTTCACGAAGTGGCCAAAATTCATGATGAACTTAAGTTCATCAGCTGGTTCATGTCCATCCATAGTTTAAATTACTGTTTTTAAAAAATTAACGTTTTAAAATAAGTTTTATTTTATTAACATAGTTCTGTATTATAATGTCTGATTTTTAAACCAATCTCAAATTTATTGTTGAAAGTAGTATTGTGACATTTTCGGACTTAACAACTGGCTAGAGAAATAAAGCACAATTTGTTACCTGTCAAATATTCCCATCTTCAAATCAACTGAAACTGAATCCCGTTCGTTTGAATATAAAAAAAGCTGCAAGAAGCCAATCAGCTTCTCCATAAAATAATGCTATTTCTTACATGTTCTTCTTATTCTCTTTTATTGTTAAAAACTATCAGCCATAAACATTTTCAAAATTATATAACCAAATTACGGAATATGTGTGCATCATTACATTACATTTGTACTCTGTCACTTCTCTACTTCAACTGCCACAAGTGCAAGTTGTCCACTTGCAGAGGCATTTCAAAAGCATATCTTAATCACATTCTCCTTGACTTTCCCTGCTATTTGATCCATTTCCCTGATTTTCCCGACTTTCCAGAAAGTGGCATCCCTGCATTCAGAATAACAGAGAGGATAAATTCAGAGAGAGACTATCACTAAAAGCTAAGGTGCAACTGAAAACACCCGATTCAGTGCTCTTCAGCACAGCAGGAGTAAGGTGAAACGTATTTTCTGCTTCCTCTTTAATATTCTTGTGGAACTTGACTTCATTCTCTGCCAGGGAAGTAGGCCACTTTAATGGACTCTCAGAGCACCAGATCTTTGTAGATGAAGTAACATAATAAACATTACTTGATTTTTAGCTAGTGCTAAGAAATTATATACTATTTAGCTTAATAAACGGGTTCAATTTGTAAGTCTAACATTAGTGGGTGTGATTTGTCTCCGTTCTAAACTGTAATATAAAAGAAACCTATGAATGCTGCAGTATTATAGAGCTTTTTTGATTTCCATGGGCTGCACACAACTAGACTGTTCTCACTATTCTTTTGGTCAAACATATTATGAAGACAAAAATATTGATATATATCTAAAATGGAGGAAGTTTGGAAAAAAGAAAATTACTTACAGTTTCTGAAAAAGATTTTTGAAATCTGCGATATTCTCCTCCATCCAGCTCTTTGAGCTGACTTTGCTGAGCACTCATTGTAAATATAGGCTGGAAAACAAGAATATATAGCTACTGTTTTTTCTTCATTATATTTTCATTTTAAAAAACATTTCAAAAATCAAAACCTAAGCAAAGAAGAACAAGAAGAGTTGGATTTATACCCTACCCTTCACTCGAAGTCTCAAAGCAGCTTACAATCTCCTTCCCTTCCTCTCCTTACAACAGACACCCTGTGAGGTAGGTGGGGCCAAGAGAGCTCTGAGAGAACTGCTCTTGAGAGAAGAGCTCTGAGAGGACTGTGACTGACCCAAGGTCACACAACTGGCTGCACGTGGACGAGTGGGGAATCAAACCTGCTTCTTCGGATTAGAATCTGCTGGTCTTAACCACTACACCAAACAGGCTCCCACTGATTTAGCATAAATATATATAGGGGAAATTCGTAATTTTGGATGTGGTTTTGTTTGTACCTGATAACCTCCTAAGGTTATTGTAATGGAAACATCAAGAGGTTTATTTGTGACACCTGCAACAGACTTGATTAGAGACATGAAGAGGAGCGGGAACCAGACAATACAAATCAGCAGGACGACAATCATGCCACCCATTCCATACTTCACAACCTTCTTTTTCTTCTGCCCCCTTGGCTGGGGATATCTCTGAAACAGGCAAAAGTAAAACATTAAAAAGAATATTTCTCTCTGGGTTATTTGTTTACTTTATGTTTATTCTGCCTTTGTCCTACAAAACAGGACCCAAGGCAGTTTACAATAAGCAAATAAAACTAAATGAACCATACTATACAATAAAAGCACCACTAACATGGCACAAATCAAGTGACAGTCCTCTCCCTTAGATAAAAGCTCCCTCAGGGCCCCAGGCACAAAGGAGGGCAGATCTGAGTAGCTAGTTTCCCTCAGCCTGGGTTGAAGCTCTCTCTCCTTCCTCTAGAAGCAGCAGGCTCCTGGAGGCAGATGTTCTTGTGCCTCAGACACAGATGACGATGGTGCAGCTGAGCAGCTGCCCCCCCCCCCCAGCCCAAGCTGGAGTTCTCTCCCCACTCTGGCAGCCCACTCTGGGTCCTCTTTGTTCCTCTGTTTTGGGATGTATGATTTGAATATGTCAGTAAATTAACCATTCTGTGTTCTGTACCCTTCATTTTTACTAATTATCATTGTACTGTATTTTTTCCCAATATATGTTATTTTCCTCAAACTCTATGGGCAAAATTTCCTTATATGAGGAGCACAGATTATCATTTTTGTGCCAGATTAAGACCTTTTTCTTTTACCAAAGTTATCAGAATAGATCAATTTGTGTGTGAGAGGAGGGTCGGGGTATTCGTCTTCACCTGCACTACTGCTTGTTTCATTTTTGATTTAATTTGATTTAATGTTCTGTTTGTTTTCACTATTTATATACTTGTGTACAGTCATATTTTTGTACAAAGATACTTCCCCTTATATAATTCTTTAATATACAGTATGATCTATCCTTATTATAAGGGTTGCATAGGGGGAGAAAAGTTCACAACAAACATTTTTTCTTACTTTTTCAGACTCCCGCCAGCACTTCAGGATAAATATATGGGCATAAATATCTTCAACACAGATCCAGCTAGAAAGACTTAATGTAGTATCTGTCCAAACCCAGTCCATTACTGCTCTCAGCTCAGTCAAAAATGGAACCAGGCGGAATCTAAACATAGAGAGATCACTGCAGGTAATCAGCTTTACTTTAAAGCTTGATATTGCATCTAATGTAAAATTTCAGATTATTTGTAGATTCTTAACCAATTTAACAAATAGAGCTCATGGCATCAGATCATGAAGAAACCACAAATGCCCTGAGAAAAAACAGTTTGGACACCCCCCCATCTTTCCTAAAGCGACTTCAAGACCTGTGTCCTAAAGGGAAGGCAAGAGAGATACCCAGGCCAATTCATACCATCAGCTCCTGAGATGATAATCAATGGCCTGAGACAATTTCTATGGTTTATTGTTTTGCCTTTTCTAATTTTAAATTTGTAACTGCACTGGATGTATTGACATAATGCATTAACTAAATAAATAAATGTGGGCAGCTTTAATGAATGTTACAAGAATCATAGAATGTTAGAGTTGGAAGGGACCTTGCAGGTCATCTCGTCCAACCTCCTGCACTCTGCAGGAGCATAGCCGAAAGATAGCCCTACAACATACCTGAAATATGGTAATCCAGCCTCCGCTTGAAAACATCCAAACATAATAAACATTACTTGATTCTTGATTACAGTTATATTTCCCACCATTCATGAAGCCTATGTTTATTTTATTATGAACTATTTAAAGAACGTTTCACTAATGTTCATTAGTTAACCACATTAAATAACCAGAATTCCCAATGAAAAGAAAATCTTAAGGTGTCAAATGCAAAATAAAGATGGCTGAAGAAAAACTGGAAAAATTAACAAAGAAGGAAATACAGAGAGTATGTATGTGTGAATAGATAGACTGACCCTTACCCTTGAAATAAGAAGAGGTTTACATAATTATAACTTTTTGTGAGGAAATTTCCAAGTACACGGGTTGGGTAGCCACAGCGTATCTGATATGCTGATAATCCAAAATAAATGCATTTCACAAAATACCAGAGTTGTGCAACTATATTTTGGCTAAATTTCCTGCAATGGAATTTAAAGAGAAAGAAAATGAGTTTTATACATGCATACTCTGGAATAATCCTGTAATCCAAATAACATTTGTCAATCTCTCTCATTACTGTACTGAAGGAAGGAGACTTTTAAAGCCCCCCCCCCCAAGTTTAGGTAATCTCTTTTCGGAGAGCTGCTTTTAGAAAAAAGGGAAGATGAAAGCTTAGAATTCATTGCATAGTTCAAATCGCTGTGGAAGAAGACCCTACTGTTAACCATAAAAAATCAGAAAGACTCCTAATCTATTTTGGCAATTAATATCAAAATGCTGTGGAATTATTTATGACACCTTTCCAAAGAACTGCTCCAGGCAGCTTACAAAGTTTTAAAAAATCTATAATATAAACAACAATATAATTATCAATAGACAAGTCAAATGTGCATTAAAATGAATTTTCTAAAGGTTCTAAAGTAACTTTGTAAAAGATGAATGACAAATTCTATTGGATAGATCTTGCCAGCTTTTCCAGTATCAAGAAGAAAGGGCCCCTTTAAGCCCCCCAAAAGGTTATGCTGGGGGAGATGGAATTCACAACGACCAATGTTATGCAGGATGGAGGTTGCAGTGAGGAGGGAAATCTGGCAGGACTGAGCAGAAAAGCTGATAGGATCCAACCAATGTTCCCTCTAAGCTGTGGAGTCCTGTGAGCAAAAATTCTACTTTGTGAGCTCCTGGCATTAAAGTTGTGAGCGAGTGATTTGGCTCCTGCATATATCAGTCTGCTCTGGAGCCATCCCTCCTGAGCTAGGGAAGAAATGTGTGAGCCGGAGGCTAAAAAACTGTGAGCTAGCTCACACTAACTCAGCTTAGAGGGAACATTGGATCCAACACTACATAATTTACTGGTTTTGGAAGAGTTTGCTCTATTTAGGTCCCCATTTTGCATACTGAGGCCTTAGAACCTCAAATTTCTTTCTGAATGATACAGAAAAGAATAGTTTGTTGTTGTTGTTCAGTCGCACAGTCGAGTTCGACTCTTCGCAACCCCATGGACCAGATCACGCCAGGCCTTCCGGTCTTCCGCCATCCTCTGAAGTTTGCTCAACTTCATGTTCGTTGCATCTATGACACTGTCTAACCATCTCATCCTTTGCCGTCTGTACTGTTTGTACTCAGTGATTAATGTAATCTAGTTGGAGCAATTTCACAGGCCTTCCAATTTTCAAGCAAATACAGGCATCATAAACTTAAATTCTGCACAAGCCTCACTTGGAAAGTAAGTTACCTTTCAAACAGCAGCACAAGGCTAGCAGAGCAAGGGACAAAACTAGTTTAATCACAGGACTTTCTCTAGTTTAAATCAATAACAAATAAACAAAACATATAGGGTTGCCAGGTCCTCTTGTTGCGCCGGTGGGGAGATTTGGGGGGCGTTTCAGGACGTCCCTGACATGACGACATCACCCAGAAGTAATGTCATCATGTTGGGGATGTTGCATGGTGACACTCTGGTTTTTGAACAAAAATCTATGGTGAAACTGGCTTCAAACCATAGAGTTTTGCCCTCAAACTAGTGTGTTGTCATGTGATGTCCCTGATGTGATGATGTAATTTCTGGGTGATGTCATTGTGTCAGGGGTGGGGTTTTGCCTGCCAGCCAGTTGGCTGGAGGTTGGCAGAAGCCCAAAACCTGGGGGAATCTCTGTTGGGATCTGGGACTGGCAAGTCTAAAAATATAACAGGCATGACAGACTAATAAATCAAACTAGTAGTGATTCTCTGCTCAGTAGAATTCTGCAGACTACACTGCATACTGGAGCAGCTCCAAGCATGTAAACATTAATCTATGAAGAGGCCCTGTACCAAGTATAGATATATCTTGACTCTAGAATTGTGTCTTCCCTTCTTCTTTAACACCTTCCCTCAAGGACAGTCCTGTGGATAATTTTATTGGGTGAAGGATCTCCTACATGCTGCCAGCTGCTGTCACTACTCATCCTTATCTTTTCTCTATCACCATTGCCAGGTACTTTCTGCTGCTTCATAGCTTCTTTTGAAGTGTGAGTTTCTGTCAGACTCGGGTTCACCTTCAGCTATGTTCTCTATACCTGTAGTATTACCAACTTGCTTTATGTAACCCACACCCCCATTCCCTTCCCCCTCACTTCCCTGGCTATTGCAGACGTATCCAGCCATCCGCTTATTGTTCACCCCTGCTGACATTCCTGGTGGGAGGGAGAAAGATTGTGGGAGGGAGAGAGACTGTGTGAAAGTCTGTAGTTTAGGAAGGCAACGCTGGTAACTGTTTTCTCAAGCAGCACCTTGGGAACTTTCACATGAGAGTATCCTTGAAGATGATAAGACTTTTAAATGGCTAGTTGAACCATTGTATTCGTCTGGGTTCTTAGGATTGCTTATACTTATGATTGTGTGGCGTATGTGTGGAATGTGGGTTTTAGTTATACACCAAGTCCCCGCCTTTGCTCCCCAGTCCTGACAAAGAAGTCACCTTTGCAGCATCTCAAATCTCTTCAATAAACTTTCCATGAGTGGTTTAAGTTTATTACGGTCATAGACCAGTATAATAGAAGACAAGTAAATACAGTTACAGGAGCAGTAAAATTATAAAATATATCGGCATCTAAAATTATAAATAGGATCTAAAAACTTTAAAATACAGAAATAATAGAATCAGAATTTTGATTAAAAATTAGGTTTAGGCCTATCTGTCCTTTGCAGCATCTCAAATCTCTTCAATAAACTTTCCTAAAAAGAAAGACTGTGTAGAGAGTGAGTTGACTGGGAACCTGACAGTTTCACAGCCAGTGTAAACGTTGCTCAGGAAAGGGAACGTGGGAAGTCACAAAGGCCTGACCATATATTGTGCTTTCAGTGAAACTCGATCATGGTCACCTTTCCATTACATCATGCTCCCAGATAGCAGAATTCCTGTTTCATATTTTTGCAAGTTCAGTTTTCTTTCTTTCAGCAACATAGTGTAACAGCTTCTTATTGTGCGTAAGCAGTATTAACTACAATGTCAAAAGATAACTCATCTCTATTAGCCTGTGCTGTATAAATCATTGTTAGTGCAAAGAGGATAGCTGATAACACACAACCTAAACAGACTCCAGTATATCTGCCTTATACTGAGTCAGGCCGGTGGTCCCTCAAGGTCAGTTACTCTGTACTTTGACTCGCAGTGGCTCTCTCAGGAGTCAGGCAGAAGCCTTTCACATTCTCTACTACATGATCCTTTTAAGTGGAGTTGCCAGCAGTTAACCTTGAGATCTGCAAGCAAAGCAAATGCTTTGCCATTAAGCCATGGCCCATCCCCATGGATCTTTATTTGCTTAGGTTTTGTTACCATTATATAAAATTTATATCATCAGTTATCTAATACTGTGCCGGATGAGATCCAGGCCCTGCAGAACCTGATCCATTTCTGCAGGGCCTGTAAAACAGGATTATCCCACCAGGCCTACAGTTGAGGCAACGAAGTTCCATCTATATTGGCCTCCCCCAGCTCCCCCCCTTCCCCACCATTCATTGCAATGTGTACCAGCCTTATACACACAGTTAGTACAACCTTGCTTGAATAAACTGAATAAGTGCCTACGCCACCATGCAATTATATCTGACTGTTATTAAATTGTTTTTACATTATGTTAATAGCTAATTATGATATGTTTTTTAACTTGTTAGCCGCTTTGAGACCTGCAGTGCAGGGGAGGGCAGGTTAGAAGTCTAATAAAATAATAACAATAAAAAAATAAAAAAATAAAAAAGTGGAACTATGTTTCACAAGTGCTCTTGGTAGATAATGCTTTCTTAAACTATGTATCAGGGATAGGTTTCCCTTGCTCCAAAGCCAGTTGAATCCGACTCTAGGGATGCGGTGCTCATCTCTGTTTCCAAGCCAAAGAGCCAGCGCTGTCTGAAGATGTTTCCGTGGTTATGTGGCTGGCATGAATAGATGCCGAGGTGCACGGAATGCTGTTACCTTCCCACCGAAGTGGTACCTATTTATATACTTGCAATTTCTTGCTTTTGAACTGCTAGGTTGGCAGGAGTTGGGACCAGAGATGGCAGCTCAGTCCGTCATGCGGCACTTGGGTCTCGAACTGCTGAACTACTGACTTTCCAGTCTGCAGTTCAGCATCTTAACCACTTGAGCCACCACAGCCCCAAAATCAGGGATACCATGTGCCAAACTTCAATTTCCGGTGGATCACTTTGAACTACTACAATTCTTGCAAAAAAAAACAGAACCAGGAGGAGTTCAATCAGATCCAGCAAATAACTTCTTTAAGTTCTCAGGTTCATGTTCACTTAACACATTGGGTTGGACCCAAGCTTTCATAAATGAAGAAAGTTCATGGAAGCAATTTTAACAACACTCTCTTCTGTCAGCAGTGCCAAGTGTGCCTGAGAAGCTAATCTTGAGGAATGGAGACCACAGAACAATATGCCAAGAAGCATGGAGGGGGAATGCAGAAAGGAAAGTTAACTGAGGCCCCTGCCACACGGGGGGAAATTGATGCAGGCAAAGTGCGGCTTTTGAAAGCCGCACCAAAAGACACGCAGCGGCGGGATCACACAGATCCCGTGAGCTGCCGTGCAGTTGCTCCCCGGCACGATCAGATGCCGGGGAGAAAGCCACAGAAGGGAGCACAAGGCTGCCGGCTGTGCATATGTGCACAAGCGCAGTTCGGCTGGGAGCCTCGATTGCTCCTGCAGACAGCTGCGCCGGCGATCCGACGGCTGTGCTTGCTGCAGCGTTTTAGGTAAGTCCTGCTCTTTAGCAGGTTCTTTTTTGCCGCGCAATTTTGGCCTAAAGGGCCGGATCGGGGATGGGTGCACGCCGCTTCCCAGATGTTGCGGTTTGATTGCGCCCATTTGCTGCGCCCCCGATCTGTCCCTCTTCTAGCCCTAAACCTCCCATGTGACCGGGACCTGAGTTGCCTAAATGGCTTGAATGAAAAACACAAGCTTGGTAAACAGAGCAGAAGACCATGCAAAAGTGAAAGGAAGTTATTTCAGCCAGTTTGCTCTCTCTGTTGCATTGCTCCCCCTCGCCCACCTGGCACTGTACTCCATGGTATATTGTTTAGAAGGTCCTTGAGCCCCAACAGCAGTTTTTCAGTGACACAGAGGACTTCTGAGGGGAAGGGGAGATGGAGAAAACTGCTTCTTCTAACTTGCTCAATTTTCTGAAACCTGGAGCCAGCCCATTGCATGCTTAAAATATAAAAATGCAATGATGGACACAAAAGGTTCTAAGAAAAAAACCCAACACTGAAGTCAGTCAACTCATTACAAATATGGTAAAGCAGGTTCTGTCCCAATGTTCCCTCTAAGTTCCTGTGCTGTGAGCAGAAATTCTACCTCATGAGCGAAAATTCTACCTCATGAGCATTAAAGTTGTGAGACAATCTACATTTGACTATCATGTAAATTAGTTTTTTAGATCACTTCCATAACCTTGTAAAAATTTCATACTAAATTATTTTAAATTGTATTTAAACTATATTTTAAGAATAATTTAAACATTATAAGAGAAAATAGAATCAAGTCAAATTTTACCCATGCCTTTCCACTATATTGGTAGACCTGGCCTCCAGAGAAGGAGTCTACCCACCCCTTTCCACTGTATTGGTAGACCTGGCCTGCAGAGAAGGAGTCTACCCACCCCTTTCCACTGTATTAGTAGACCTGGCCTGCAGAGAACAGATCTACCCACCCCAATCCATGATATTGGTAGACCTGGCCTTGGACCGTCACCCTGTGCTGATCCTTAAAAAACATACCAGCATGGGGGGGGGGGGGCTCTTGCAGTCTGCTTTGTTGTGGGTTTTTTTTGTGAAATATGACAACCAGCATTACAAGTCAAGTACAACAGAGGTGGAACAATCGCTGTCAGAACCCTGCCTAACCTAACAAACAGGAAGTTGCTTAAATGTTGTCAATGTGCCCAAACTACTTATTTATTCAAATATTTATATCCCACTTTTCCCTGTGACTCAAGGCAGTTTCCAAATCATACTGAAAAGCATAATAGGGGGGTGCAAAAAAATTATCATTTTCCTGGTTCCAATGTAGTCCATGGGGACCATTATAGTCAATAGGCCCCATAGGCTATAATGGAGAATTGTTCTGGGGGTATCTGGGGGGCTGTTTTTTGAGGTAGGGGCACCAAATTTTCAGCTTAGCTGCTGGTGCCTCTCCTCAACCCCCCCTCCCCAAGTTTCAAAAAGATTGGACCAGGGGATCTACTTCTATGGGCCCCAGAAGGAGGTGCCCCCTTCCTCCATTGTTTCCAACGGAGAAAAAAAGTCATGTGAGCAGAAGGCTCACAACCCCTGAGTTGCCTGTAAAAATTCTGTGTGCCAGCACCCCCTAGAACAGCTTCGAGGGAACTGTGGTCCCAAGCAGATGCTTCTAACATACCTTCATAACCTGCCTACCTGATGCATCTCTGAAACCTATTCCTCATCCACCAGTACTTTTTATTTATTTGGTTCAGAATAACTACAGTTAACACTTTTTTGGGGATCAAGAGAACTATCACCAATACATCTAATTCTGCCCCCAGCTGAATGCAGAGATTGGGGCCACTGACAGACAAGAAAATATGCCTATAAACCTGAGGGGAAAAAACCTGGTTTACAAAATAAAACAAAATCTGAAATCTTAAAAAAATACACGGGGGGTTAACCCCCCATTTATAAAAGCAGGACCTGTGGGTTTAAGAAATGGATGTCCTCAGTGGCCATTGCTAGGTAAGCACAATAGGACTGCACAGGGGTCGTTTCGTAGAAAAAGAGCTAGGGAAACTCATTAGCATAACTCATAAGCATATGCCACACCCCCTGACATCAGGGGCCCGGCGGTGGACCTGCAAGACCAGTGGGAGTGCGAGGAAGCCCCACCAAGGCCCTCCCTGGCCCCAGGCAGGCAGGGGTGGGGAGAGGCGGGGAGGAAGCAACTTACCCTCTCTCTTCTTTTGCCTCCTTCTGGCTGAATGAGGGCCAGAAGCAGGGCGGCTGGAAGCAGGGGGTGGGGCTTCGTCGTGTGCCCCGCCCCCCGCACCTCACCCGGGGGAACTGTGTTCCCCTGCGATCCCCCCCGAAATGACCTCTGGGACTGCAAAAACATAGCTGAAGATGGGGGGAGCAGAAAAAGGTGGGTTGGTTGGTGAGTGGGAAGGAAAGAAGAAAGCAGGTAAAAGAAGAGAAGAGATTGGATTTATACCCCACCCTTCACTACGCAAGGGAGTCTCAGAGTGGCTTACAAACTCCTTTCCCTTCCCCTCCTCACAAAAGACACCCTGTGAGGTAGGTGGGGCTGAGGGCTCTGACAGAAACTGCTCTTTTTCAAGAACAGCTGTGCCAGAACTATGGCTTGCCCAAGGTCATCCAGCCAGGAGGAAGTGGAGGAGTGGGAAATCAAACCTGGCTCTCCCAGGTTAGAGTCCGTGTACTTAACCACTACACCAAACTGGCTCACTACACCCAACTGGCTAAGGTAAGGAAACTGGGATTACCAGGAGGAAGGAAAGACGTAGTGTAGGAAGGGTACAGAGGAAAATGAGGTGTCCCCTGAAGTCTACACAACTGAATCCAGCCCAGTAGCTGGTGTTGTGCAACTGGCACATAGTTTTCCTAAGTAAAGGCTGCTAGGAGGAAGGGAAGGAGAGAAAGCTAAAGATGGGGGGCAGATAATGTAGGTGTGTGGGAAGGAGAGAAGGAAGCAGGAAAAGGGAAAAGGCTAAAGGAGCTTTTATGCATTTTATTTATTTCATTTTCTTGATTTATACCCTGCCTTTCTCCACAATAGGGACCCAAAGTGTTCTCCTTGTCTCCATTTTATCTTACCAACATCCAGGGCTATTTTTGGGCAGGAACTCACAAGGAACGGAGTTCCGGCTGGCTCCCAAGTTGGCCACACCCAGCAGGAACTCATTAGCATAATAGGCCACACCCAACAACAGAAACGCATTAGAATTGGCTACATTAGGGGTGTGTGGCCTAACATGCAAAGGAGTTCCTGCTACAAAAAAAGCCCTGAGTTTTGATCACAAACAAGGTCAACAGAATAAGAAGCAAAAGGTGGGCGTGGCTGGATGACCACACTTCTGGTAACATGGGTGTGTGGCCTAATATGCTAATGAGCTGTGCTGTCAGGGCTGTGGCCTAATATGCTAATGAGTGTCTGCTGCTGGGTGTGGCCTATTATACTAATGAGTTCCTGCTGGGCTTTTTCTAAAAAAAAAAAAAGCCCTGCCAACATCCTTGTGAGGTAGGTTAGGCTGACAAGTGTATGGCTACTCCAAGGTCACAAGGCAAGCTTCCATGGCAGAGTTGGGATTTGAACCTGAGTTTCTTCAAAAGAGGAAAAGAGAAAACAGTGGGGGAGGGAAAAAATGAGATGCCCCCATGGCAAATCCTTGCTGGTCCCCTGCTTGTATCTTTCCTATTTGCTTAGAGTCTGTACGCCTCTTTAAGAAAGTGGATGTAACACAGCTAAATTAAATCATTTAAGTAATATTTTTAAAAAGCATTTACCTATCTGTCACTCCAGGCAATATAAAGAACATCCAAAAGTGTATACCAAAAACAAGGATGACCTGGAAGATGACTTTTCCCATGACAGTCTTCCTGAGATAAAGAGCCCTATCTACTACCATGGTTCCAAACTGAATTAGCACCATCACCAAGAATGCTTCCGGCACTTGGTCCTCTGATAATGAAGACGTGATATCTGCTGCTGCAGAGTGTTTCTGGGAAGAAAAAAGGCACAGTAAGACACAAAGGACAAATTCTCTTATTTACCATAGTGGATTATCATCTGCAGCAGATTCATTTAAACATGTCAGCCCTCTTGTAACATACCCCAAAGGCCCAGAATCCAAACACAATGATGATGAAATCCACAGTGTCTGCCAGGAACATCAGGACATAAACGTCTGTCACAGCACTATAATCTGGGTGAATGAGGTTGTAGAAAAACTGTCTGATTGGCACGTACACTTGAAGTGTCCTGAAATAATAGAAAATACCACCGCACTTAAAACACACAACTATGTAAAGAACTGTGATCTTTGACTGATTAGAGATAGGATTTCATTCATCAGTTTAATGATCAATAAAACAGTGTAGCACTTACTACTGTTCATTGAGTTGTCTGTGTTCACGCACAGATGGGACTGTGTACATGCGCAGGCCAGCCACCGGAAGATTTCTAATCTTCTCTTAGCCCCAGCAACAGAGCAGGGGGAGCCCCTCCGCTCCAGAGTTCAACAGAGTCTGTTTTCCCACCCCAACAGTCACATGCTCCAGGCGAGGTGCTCCCCTTATGCCTCAGTTCTCCTGAGCTGCCACAATGAGCTTCAGAAGATTTAAAAACAGGTTGCTTACCAGTAACTGGTGATCTTCGAGTGGTCATCTGTGCATTCACACCAATGGGTTTAGTGCGCCTGCGCTGACCCGACCGGTGCCGTAGCAAGCTATGTTTCAAAGGATTTTCGCGCGAGTCCCACTGAGCATGCGCAGGAACCCCAGCACGCATGCCCAGAGGGACGGGCGCGGAGATCCTGCCAGTTCCTTCAAAGCACCGCCGCCAATCAACACCGATCAAAAAATTAGGAGCTGACAGCAGAGGGGAAGGAGGGCAGGCGGTGTGAATGCACAGATGACCACTCGAAGATCACCAGTTACTGGTAAGCAACCTGTTTATCTTCTTCGTGGTCTCTGTGCTTCACACCAATGGGAGACTAGCGAGCCATATCCTACCTGGAGGAGGGTGCTGGCAGGATGTTCATCGCTGGGCTGAAGACAAAACGTGACGGCCGATGCTGTCATTGGTGCGTCGTACGTCGAGGGCGTAATGCCTGATGAAGGTATTAGGCGTAGCCCAAGTGGCAGCTTTGCAGATGTCATGTATTGGCACACCTTTGAGAAAAGCCGTAGATGTCGCAAGAGCCCTAGTGGAGTGAGCTCTGATGGGACCAGGCAACGGCTGTTTTGCCAGGAGGTAGCAAAGACGAACCAACTCCACTATCCACTTGGATAGACGCTGGGCTGTTATACGAGTCCCCAGGCGAGGTGATGCATATGAAAGGAATAGATGGGGATCTTTCCTAGTTGGATGTGTCCTTTTCAGGTAGAACAAGAGAGCCCTCTTGACATCCAGTGTATGCAGTAATCTATCCTCAGCAGATACTGGATTTGGAAAGAAAGTCGGCAAGAAGACTTCAGCTTGCAGATGGAATTCAGAAATTACCTTAGGCAGGAACGAAATGTCCGGCACCAATCGGATTCCGTCAGGAAGTACGGAAAGGTAAGGACCAGTGTATGCAGTAATCTATCCTCAGCAGATACTGGATTTGGAAAGAAAGTCGGCAAGAAGACTTCAGCTTGCAGATGGAATTCAGAAATTACCTTAGGCAGGAACGAAATGTCCGGTACCAATCGGATTCTGTCAGGAAGTATGGAAAGGTAAGGAGCGTC
>NW_015168051.1:344963-385483 GCF_001447785.1 Gekko japonicus
GCAGCCGTAGACTCCGGCAGCAACTGTGGCGGGGTCTGCAAAGGAACGCCCTCAGGGGGGCCGGTCTTACCCTCCTTAGAAGACTTGGACTGCTTGTCCTTTTTAGTGGCATGTTCCTTTCCAGACTTGCCTTTAGATGACTGTTTTGAAGCGACCTTCGATGTCGATCTCGTCGGTATCGATGCTCCGGTATCGACGGCTGCACGTGAGGTAGAAGGTTGGTCCGCCATAGCAGAAGGCGGGTGAAGAGCGGATTCTAACAGAGCGACCTTTAACCGTGCGGCACGGTTCTTTTTCGTCTGATTAGAAAATTTAGCACAATGCTTACAAGTATCTGCTCTGTGTGACTCGCCTAAGCAGAACAAACAAAGTTCATGGCCATCTGGAGGGGCCAATTTACTTCCACAATTCTTACAGCGGTTGAAAAAGCCCCACTTCTGACTCTTCTTCTTTTTCTTTTCCATACGGTGGGAAGAGACAAATGCCGGGGAAAAGTGAAGAGGGAAGGGGGGGGGGAAATGCCCGAAGGCCTGAGGAGTTTCCCCTCAGGAAAACAAAAGTTCTCGTTTTTCTTCTTCTTCTTTTTTTTTAAAGAAAACTGAAGTAAAGAAAATAAAACGGAGGATGATCCTAAGAAACAAAGGAATAAGGTAAAGGCCCGAAGGCAGTAACAGCTATCCGGTCAGGAGGAAAGGCAAAAAGGTCCTTTCAACGCGGCGGTAGAGAGAGAACTGGCGGGATCTCCGCGCCCGTCCCTCTGGGCATGCGTGCTGGGGTTCCTGCGCATGCTCAGTGGGACTCGCGCAAAAATCCTTTGAAACATAGCTTGCTACGGCACCGGTCGGGTCAGCGCAGGCGCACTGAACCCATTGGTGTGAAGCACAGAGACCACGAAGAAGATCAATAAGTTCACAGTAGGGTAGGGATGTGTGCCTGCACAGACACAACTCAATGAACAACCGTTACAGGTAAGTGCAACACTCTTTTCATCGTCGTTTTGTGCAGTCCCACATGGGAGACTAGCAAGCTGACTTACCAGGAGGTGGGGTGAGCAAGTCATTGAAAAATCAAATGCAAGACCGCTGATCAGACTGGCGTCTCTTTTCTTGTACTGACATCCACAGAATAGTGCCTGATAAAGGTATCTGCAGGTGACCTTACAGATGTCAGCCAAAGGGATTCCTCGCTGGAAGGCAGCCAAAGCAGCTTGTGCCTTCATGGAGTGAGCCTTAACATTAAGAGGTCACACTGCTTGTTTGTAGGACCGTCTAATTGTTGAGATGATCCATCTGGATACAGTCTGTGATGAGGCTACTCTCCCTTTTGAAGGCCCAGCAAAGCAAACAAACAATTGTGTGACTTTTCTGAACCGATCTGTTCTTTTCAGATAAAACAATAAAGCAAGTTTCACATCTAACATGTGTAGTTGTTTCTCAGCTGCAGAGAATGGTTGCAGGAAGAATACAGGAAGTGAGATGTCCTGACTCAGGCCAAATTATAGACTACCTTGGACAGGAAGTATATACTAGGTCTCAGAACTACCTGATGATCATGAAATTTGATGAACGGGTGGTTATCTCTAAAGAGCTGTTATTTTCCCTACCTGCCTGACCGACATGATGGCTACCAGAAAGGAAACCTTGAAGGAGAGATTGTCCAAGGAGCATGTGGCTAGAGATTCAAAGGGAGGCTGTATTAATTGAGCTAGAACCAGTGATAAAGACCATTGCAGAACAATGGGGACCTTTGGAAGATAGAGGATGTTTAATCCCTTGAGGAACATCTTGGAAGAGTTATGTGAGAAAAGTAAAGATCCTTCTATTAAAGAATGGAAGACAGAAATAGCTGCTAAGTGAACCTTAATAGAAAAAAACAGCCAAACCTGTGGCCTTGCAAGTAAGTAAATATTCCAAAATTAATGGTAGGGGACAAATTATTGGGGAAACATTCCTGGTGAAGGCCCATGAAGATAAATGTCTCCATTTGTGATTGTAGGAGACACCAGTGGACAACCTACAGGCGTTCAAACTAACAGAAGCTACAGGGAAATGTTCTCCTTTGGTGTCAGTAGCCAGGCAGTTAGGCACAGGTGTCAAATATCACAGTGGAATGCATCCACATCAGATCTGGCAGATGAATATAATTGCCCCTTTACCTCTGAAATAGGGCCTGAAACCACACTAGATGGGGGTAGAAATGGGTGATCAGGGTGCAGTGTGTGTTGTCTCTGATCAACATGGTTACCATCCTCCCTACTAGGGCAAAAGGAAGGAAAGCATAGAATACAGTATGCATCCGAATTAGTTGAAAGGCATCTCCCAGAGAAAATGGATCAAGGACAGCCTTTGAACAGAAAATGTTGGATAGCACATTCCCAGATTACAGTGGTTTCTGCTCAGAGGGGGTAGAATGCTGTGCCTCCCTTGCTTGTTTAGATAACAGATAGCAGTGGTATTGTCCATTTGCACCTGGACCATCTTTCCACGTATAAGAGCTGTGAAATAATTAAGGGCATAAAAATGGCTCTTAACTCCAGAAAGTTGATGTGAAAGCCCTTTCAGCAAGAGACCAAGTGTCTCTTAAGCAACTGTCACTGCAATGGGCATCCCAACCCATTAAAGAAGTGTCAACAGCAACTACAACTGTGTGAGATGGAGAACCGAAAGGTATTCCCATAAATAAATTGGAGTCAAGGATCCACCAGCCAAACTCTTTTAAAATCAACCTGGGGATGGAGAATCATTGATTCTAGGAGTGTACAGAGGGGTTAAATACACGTATGAACCAATTCTGTAATGGTCTCATCCTCGCAAGATCTACCTCAGGGAACCTTGACTTTCTACCAGTCGGATCCAATCTTGAAACCAATTGAACAGAAATTACTGAGGCCGGATGCGAAGGACAATCCATAGCTGGTTTTGACATCGGAGGAGGAGTGTGTTCCACCAAGGGAGATGATTTAGCTGCCAGGTCTACAGAACCTGATAAAATACTGTACCACAAGGCGGCTTTTAGATGTGAAGTGTAATCTACCTGGCTCTTAGGGCTGAATTGCTGACAGATCTGACAGGCTGTCACATTATGGCCTTCCCCCAAACATGGGAAGTATACAGAATGTTCTTCAGTGTGCATCATTTTGGTGGCATAAGATGAACATTTTTTGAAGAGGGACTTTTGTAACACTTTGTATTTGTGAGAGATAGGACAAAGAAGATTTGAAGTTAAGGAGAGAAGTTAGAATGTTCTTCATAGAGCGGTGGCAAAGAACAAACAGAGGGAATAGGGGGAGCACCTCCCCTGGAGCATGTATCCGTTTGGGCAGGAAAATGTACTCTGTTGAGTTCCTGAGGGGACGCGTTCACCTTGCTCTGTTGCTAGTGCTAAGAGAAGCTTAGAAATCTTTTGGTGGCTGGCCCGCATGCATGCACTGTTCCATGTGGGACTACACAGAACAACTATGAACTAACATATGAACCCATATAGAAACTGTGGGCATGTAATGAAGTTGATGGGCAGCAGATTCAGGACAGACAAAAGCAAGTGGGGAAGTCTGTTCACTTACTGTGGAGCTCCTTCTCAGTAATCTAGGGTGGGGCAGTCACAACCAATGGGTAGAGGCTCCTCCCCTACTACCTCTCTGTATATCACACCTAATCCAATCACACCTGCTACTGTCATTTGCCTGCTAATGTCATTTGGTACCTGAAATCACTCCACTTTCCAATATATAGGACAGATGGTCTCACATTCTAGCTGTATTTGAAGAAGCGAACAGTGACTCACAAAAGTGGATTACTGTAATGCTCTCTACATGGGGCTGCCCTTGGGCCAACTCCGGAAGCTGCAGCTGGTGCAAAATGTGGCGGCCAGGCTGCTGATGGGTCTCCCTATGTGGGAGCACATCCAGCCTGTGCTAAAGTCGCCGCACTGGCTGCCAATAGCATTCCGGATTCGCTTCAAGGTGCTGGTTTTGACCTCTAAAGCCCTATATGGTCAGGGACCTGCCTACCTGAGGGACCGCCTTTCCCTGCATGTTCCCCAGAGAGCACTGCAATATGGGACACAACACCGCCTGACCCTTCCTGGCCCTAAAGAGGCCAGGCTGACAACAACTAGGTCCAGGGCATTTTCCTTGGCTGCACCAGTATATTGGAATGAGCTCCCGAGTGAGATCCAGGCCCTGAGAGATCTCCAGCAATTTCGCAGGGCCGTGAAGATGGAGCTTTTCCGCAGGGCATATCAGTGAGATTGATGTCATGCCAGCTGAGCCTTGCCGACCTGCTAAGGCATGTAAATGGTAGTGATTACACTGTGGTAGAAGTTTAGATATAACATATACTGAGCCTTTTTATTGATATTTATTGTATTTATAGTTAAACTGTTTTATATGAATTGTTCGTGTTTTATGTATACTGGTTTTATTGATGTTGTAAGCCGCCCTGAGCCGCTTAGGCAGGAGGGCGGGATAAAAGTCGAACAAATAAAAATAAAATAATAAATAATAATAAATGCTCATACCGTACTACAAATTTTGTTAGTCTTGAAGGTGCTACTGGACTCTTACTCATTTCATTGTGCTCTATGGTTACAGGTAGAACTTAATCTCTCATGTACACTTTGGTGTTTGAATAGAACAGCCATCTTGTTCTCATAGTTATAAAAGAAACATTCAAAATGTGGAGACATTTTTTGCAAGTATAGGTAAAAGAAAAAGAAAAAAATGTAGTGCGGGAAAGATTTATGGAGCTGATACAAAGTGTGTGTGCAGGGAAGCCTTTCCCCTCTAAAAGTTCTTTAAAATTATTCTTCAAATTTCCAAAGTTTGGAAAAATAACTAGAGTAAGCTTCAGTTCAAACAAGCATCCAATATCTATTCCAATCAAATATTTGTGCTGTTTGGTTATGTTATCTCTAATTTCGCCACAGACTAAGGGTTTTTTTTAAAATGGCGATTTATTTGATTTCTTACAGGTATCAGTGAAACAGTTTCATCTCAGAAAAGATTCACTGAACTCATAGCTAACTTCTGGGGTAGGCCCTATTTTAGCCTTCAGTCCATGGGGTTCTTCTATCAAGCAGGATCCAGGAGCACTGAGTCATGTCAGAAGTAGAGGCCTGGACTGATATAGTTTTAACTGAAAATATTTCAAAGTAATATTGTATGCCACCTTAAACCACAAGGAATGGTGGGATATGTTTTAATAAGTAATAACTGAATAAATAAGTATGGGGCAGTGACATCATCTTGCCACACTGATTCATGAGGCACATGCATATGGAGAGTGAGGCCTTGTATATGAAGCTATGGTCAGGTATGGGCCTCTGTGCAAGGTTCTCCCACAGACAAAACATATAGTTAATCCTAGGATATTTTACTGCAAAATGTCTTTATGTTCTGCATGCATAACTTGTCTTTAGTCAAGTCTGATGAAATCTTTAACTGCTCACTTTTTAATTGTAAATGCTTTAGCTTTGATAAATTGTTCTCGCAGTTTTTCCACAAGAAGTTCTTTCCTTGATTTTTGCTTTATGCTCAACACGCTGCTCCCTTTTTGACTGCTGTTCCGTGTGCTGGTACTACCTGAGAATGTCAGGGAAGGTGGGGGTGGGACAGAAGTAAAATATTACAGAATGGTACACTAATATTAACACAATATATACATTTAATTTCCAAACAAAGCAGTGCAACCTTCAACTTAAAGTAATGCACAGTGAAAGAATATTTGAGTAGGTCAACATTTAAGATACTGTATACCTAGAGGCAAACAATAAAAAGCCTTCCACATTATGCACCGAGCTGTCAAATAAAATAATAGAAATAAACAAGTGGGGAACCTGTAAGGACTTGGGTGGGGTGTCACTTTGTTTCCCTCTATATCCCCTCCCCCACACTATTTTCTTTTTCTTTTCTCATAGCAGTCCTTGTATTCTCTCCTTTTCCCTTGCTTCCTTCTTTCCTTTCCACTCACCAACCAACCATTCTTTTATCTGCCCCCCCCCCCGTCTTCAGCTTTATTTCTTATTTATTTACTTCATTTATATGCTGCCTTTCTCCCCCACGGGGACCCAAAGCAGCTGACATCATTCTCTTTGCCTCCATTTTATCTTTACAATAACCCTGTGAGGTAAATTCCACTGAAAAAGAGTGAATGACCCAAGGTCACCAGGCAAGCTTCCATTCTAACCAACACTGGCTCTCAGCTTTCCCTCCTTCCTCCGCCTAGCAGCCTCTCCTTGGAGTCTGGCCTATTTGCAAAAGTTGTGTGGTGGCTGGTCACTCAGGTGAGTTGTATGGTGCCCACTACCAGGATGGGCCAAGTTTTACAAGTTGTGTGAAGGCTACCTTTATGGGTTATGTAGCATTATATTATCTGATAGCCCGTGCTGCACCTTGTGCAAATTTCATGGTAACAAATTATCCAGCGATTGCTGTGGGGTAGGGTTGCCAGACCCCTGGTCCAGCCAGGGGATCCCCCAGTCTTCAGGGCTCCAATCCACCACCGGCCAGCTGGCTGGCAGGGGAAGCCCCACCCCCAAACAGGGACATCACTGCGTGATGTCCCTGTCATAATGACATCACCCTGAAGTGATGTCATCACATTGCTGACATTGGGGGGAACACTCTAGTTTTTGGGCAAACTCTATGGTTTTGAGGGCAAGAAACCATAGAGATTTGCCCCAAAACTAGAGTGACACCTCCAGACATCAGCAACACAATGATGTCACTTCCAGGTGACATCATTGTGGTGCGTGCAGCAGCCAGGTAGGACCTGGCAACCCTACTGTGGGGCTTGCCTTCAATGATTCCTCCCTCCTGGACACCTCCTCGAGGTGGAAGCCAAAATAGCCCTGGACAGAAACCAAGATTTAAAGGCTGGCAATACACTTGTGGTTGCCTAGCAAACCCCACAATGGCCACTGAAATCTCAGAAGACATTCATTTCTTAAAGGTACAGGTACTGCTGCGGTGGCTCAAGTGGTTAAGACGCTGAACTGCAGGCTGTGGAAGGTCAGTAGTTCAGCGGTTCAAGACCCGGGTGCTGCAAGACAGGGTGAGCTCCTGTCTCTAGTTCCAGCTCCTGCCAACCTAGCAGTTCGAAAGCAAGAAATTACAAGTAGATAACTAGGTACCACTTCGGTGGGAAGGTAACAGCGTTCCGTGCGCCTTGGTGTTTAGTCATGCCGGCCACATGACCACGGAAACGTCTTCGGACAGCGCTGGCTCTTCGGCTTCGAAACGGAGATGAGCACCGCAACCCTAGAGTCGGATTCGACTGGCTTTCGAGCAAGGGAACCTTTACCTTTTTACTGCTTCTATTATTGGGAGGGGTTAACTCATCAGTGGGTTGTTTTTTTTTTTACATTTCAGATTTTTATGCAAACCTGGGGCTTTTCTCAGGTTTGTAGTAAGATCTGTTTTGTCTGTTCATGGCTCCAGTCTCTGGATTTAAGTATCCACAGATGCTGCCATGATGAGAATTAGATATATTGTTGATTGATACTGCAGGTAAATTGTATGTGTATCTTTCTGGAATGGAAATGGAGAAAGGAACAAGATACACAGAATTATGAGTTAGTCTTACACAGAGCAACTAAGGGGCCATTACTGTGGGATGGTCTGTTAATTTATTACTATCTTCTTCTACTGTCAAGTAGTAGAATATTGTGCTGAATATTGCAAATCTTGCAAAATATTGCAAAAGTCTTTTTGCTTCCAGTTATAATTTAACTTTTAGTCTAGGGCCTGAACTACATTACTTTGGCAGACATAGTTTCCCAAGCCTTGTGTTTGCTGGATAATGTGAGTTTGGGGCAAGGAGAAGTGTATATGTGGGGAAATTAGTGGGTAGGAGATAGATTAAAATTCCCTTGTTTTGGCTGCTGTTTCTTTAAATATTCACAGTTCAGAAAGTTTGAAGCCATGGTTATTGAATAAATTGCCTCATTTTGGCTTAGTTCTGCTCTCTCTTTTTTACACATTTAATTGTAACAAATTAAACATCGTTATTGTCTAAGAAATTAAGTAACAACGTAAACCGTGTTTAGTTTTGCATTAAATACATTCCATTATTTTCTTTAGTTATAGGTGACCAAAGGTGCACTCCACAATCTGAAGCAAGTACAAATATTCCACTCTATTTGAGAGTCTGGTTGTTGTTAACCATTCACATACCTCGTTTTGACCGGTGTGAGGAGAAGCTGGATCTGTGTGACAGCTGCGACCCACTGCTTGAACTTTTCCTACGGATGGCGGTTTGCTGCTCTGGGAAATGGACATGTATAGACTCAACAGACGCTGCCAAGTCAACTGATCTCAGAGAGCCAGCAGAACCTCTCCTTTCTGACTCAGCCATCTCGTCATCAGAATCATCTTTACTGATGAAGTCTCCTCCATCTTCTTCATCCCACAATCCATGACACTAATGGAAGAAAAGTATAAACTAAGATTTTGTGCACCCATGTTGGTTGACAGAAAAATTCCAGAAACATTAGACCAGTAATCCATTTAGTTCCAGAGAACTCAAAAGCTTTCTGGTGTGATATTTTTGTGGATCCCAATGAAAGGAAATAAATACACTTCTCTTTATGTAAAACATTGACTATGGGTATACTTTCTGTATTCATCACCCGAATCCTAGGTCTATATTAACAATTAAAGAAAATGTCACTTGAAAGTACTAAAATACATTAATGTATCTGAAAGAAAATGATTGTTACAAGTACTACTCTTACAAATGCAGTTTAAAGATACCAGTTGCAGAAGTTATAGATGAACTACAACATGAACTGAGAGCTTTCACTTTGGCGAGATGGCCTTCCCTCTGCCGTTTTGAGGAGAGATATAAAAAGATTCCCATGAAGAAGAGAACCTGTCCATGTGGCACCAAAGAGGTAGAATCAATTGAACATGTATTGTTTTATTGTTGCTTTTTCAGGAAGTTCAGTTAAATATAATTTCCCCTCTGATTAATAATTATCCAGGATGTTATTCTGATGTTGATATCTTAAAGAAGCTTTTCATGGATGCTAATCAACAGGTCAGGGGCCGCGGTGGCTCAGAGGTTAAGACGCTGAACTGCAGACCGAAAGGTCTGTAGTTCGGCAGTTCAAGACCTGAGTGCCGAATGACAGAGAGAGCTCCCGTCTCTAGCCCCAGCTCCTGCCAACCAAGCAGTTTGAAAACAAGAAATTGCAAGTAGATAAATAGGGACCCACTTCGGTGGGAAGGTAACAGCGTTCTGTGCATCTCGATGTTTAGTCATGCCGGTCACATGACCACGGAAATGTCTTTGGACAGCGCTGGCTCTTTGGCTTGGAAATGGAGATGATCACCGCCCCCTAGAGTCGGATTCGACTGGCTTTCGAACAAGGGAAACCTTTCCCTTTCCCTAATCAACAGGTCAGCTCTGCTAATTTTTTTTCAGCAGCTTGTAGAATTCATGGTGAAATTTTTTGTATGGATTTTAAATTTTAGAGATTTCCAACTATTGGTAATTATTGGACCAATTTTATTTTCCAATTATTTTATTGTATAGCTTTATTTCTGATTTGTACTGGCTGTTGGCTGAATGAATAAATTGACTGAAATACTACTTTTACAACCACAATTTAAAGATACCAGTTGGAGAAGTTAAAAATGAACTACAACATGAACTATACTGATTGTCATTTTAAGAAATATTATAATACAGATACTTTCTTATGTAAACTTCTTTTTTAAAATACAGAGCAGAAATGGCTAAAAATCAAAGCACATAACAGTTTAAATTTCAGTAGTAAATTGGAAAGTTTGATGTTGCTGTTGCCATATCTGCCTATTAAGCTGTCTTCATTGTCAAAGTGTTAGAAAGCTGCTTTGAGTACCTTATGGCCCCAAATTGGTAAATTAATCATGTAAATAAATATATAAGCAAACATATGAACAAATATCTCTCACCAAGGGCTGAAAGCACAGCATACATACACCTTCACATCATAGGCAGTATCCATTAACTAATCATATTCAGGTATGATTTTCCATCATGTATTTTGCAGTTTAATCTGATCAACTCTCCATGTATCTCAGTCTTATTATCTATAACATGGAAATGGTAATCCAAATATGACAGATGTCCAGTATGCTGACAGTATTTTTGTATGAAAATACCACTTTGTACTAAAAGCAAAGCTATTTTAAGCATAACACATGTATACATTTCAAAATACCTTTAAAATGGATCGGTGGAAAAACAATGCAAGTAGCTGAACAAGGTCATAGTGAACGTAACCCTCTTTCTTCTCAACACCAATAATATTGGGAGGATGGTAAGGTGCATCTTTTGTGAGTTCGAGTTTTGCATTCCAAGGGAAGAAGCCAAACTGGAAGAAATACTTTATAACTATTGTCACCTGTACAAAAAAAAAAAGTACAAGTGAAAAGTAGCCTTATATCAGCCTGAAGGGAAAAAAGGTCATGAAGCAGGACTATGTTTTGGAGACCTCAACTTTCCCTAATGAGAGAAACAGTAAAAGAGAAGTTGGTGTAAAAGATGTTATATTTCAAATTACAGTTTGGCAGATGTGCTAAAGTGGCTTGAACAGAAAAGGGGAGGGGGAGAGTGTCTGATGAAGGAAGGGAGAGAGGGAGGGAACTATAAATCATGTATTTTATTTCAGACATTTAAAGTTCATGAATGCAGTGAAGCAGATAGACCAGGGTGTCGAACTCATTTGTTTGGAGGGTTGGATCTGACATAAATGAGACCTTGTTGGGCTGGGCCATGTGTGTCATAAAATGTAATGCCAGGTAGTGGAGATATAAACTTTATAAAGGACACAAACAGAAAAATAAAAACATGCTTAAAACATTAGTACTCTTGCAATATTTTGTTTATTTAACAGTGTCTGATAACTGACACTTCTTGCTCTAAATTATTGCATCAAAATGTGTGTACTGTTGCAATCTTGAGTATGCTGTTCAAGTGTGTATCTGCAAACCTACAATGACGCAGCAGCAGTAGAACTGGAAGAAGCAGCAGAAGACAGCCAGTTCCACTGCGGGCCTGAAAGAAGCCCTCTGGGGGCCTGATCCGGCCCCCGGGCCGCATGTTTGACACTCCTGAGATAGACTGTAAAGAAGAGGAATGGGTACATTATAATCCTTAGTCAAGACAAGGAAGAGGTGGCTTGTCTTACCCTAGCCTTCTTGCACCCCTCCTCATTCATTGTGTTTACCAATAGTAAATAATTGCATACATAGTGAGGCTTTGCAAGGGATTTGGCACTTTAAAGGAGCTCAGGATAGCATCCAGGGAATCTGCTTAGAAGTGGAAAGGAGGCAAGGAGCAAGCTAACTGTGGTTTATGAACAAACTGTTGTATGTTTGTAAGAAAAGCAGGGTTATACAAACCAAGCAGAGTTTGTACAAAAAACTGGTGTAAACAAACCCATTTGTCACATATGAATTAAATATACAACCTATAGCAGTTAAATCAGTAAATTAATAATGTATTGCATGAATACTTTTGACAAGTCCAGTATTTAGTACAGATCAATTCCACTAGATTACACACATATGAGAATGCAATAATTTGATTGCCCAGTTCCACAGGGGCACCATATTAGTGTGCTGCCGACAAAGTAACAAAAATATGTCAAAGCACCTTAATGACTAACAGATTTATTATGGTATAAACTTTCACAAGCCAGAGCTCACTCAGATACATGAAGTGTTATATTTAGTTTTCAGAGAGCTTTATCAGCAGAAGTACAAATACAAAAGGGTGGGATGGGGGTGGGGAGAGAGCTTTCTCAAAAACAGGCTGGAAGGCCAAGTTTCCAAGAACAAGGGTGAGTATATTGCATTGTTGAGCACAGAAGAAAACAAGATCCAATCAAAAGAGCTAAATCTGAGTTGGAATTCATAGACAAGCCTCTGCAACAAACCCCACTGACAACTCTGTTCCCATATCCCCTCAACTGACACTATTACAGGGCCTAATAATATTATCATCAAGGGTTCATTTACAGTTGCACATCCTTTAATGTGATATGTGTCATCATGTAACAGCAATGTACTTCTGCCATTTAAAATGGCCAAACTGGACAGTGTCAAAGCAAGAGAACAAATGCACACAGATCAGACATTAATACCCAGAAGCCAGGGAGAGAGCACTGCAGTCTCCTTGGACACGCAATAATTGATGTAAAGGTCGCAGTCACAGTCCCTCTAAGCTGCACTAAGGGGTGCTGGTTCACATTTCAGAGGCCAGCTCTAGGGTTGCCAGGCCCCTCAAAGTCCCCAGTGGGGGGGCATTATTGGAGGGGGTGGGGAGTCCCTAACGTGATGATGTCACACAGAAGTGACATCATGTTGAGGAGCAGCACCCCCACCTCTCCCCAGCAGGGTTTAAAGACATCATTTAAAGACATCATTTAAATGCTGCTGGGGAGAGGTGGGGGAAGCTGTGAGCGCCTGCATTCCAAGCTCTGAATTCGGGGCTTAGAGTGCAGGCATGTGGCCCCCGCCGCTTCACAGTAGCATTTAAAGCCATCCTTTGAATGCTGCTGGGGAGAGGTGTGGGGGAGGTCGCGAGCGCCTGCATTCCATGCCCCGAATTTGGGGCTTAGAGTGCAGGCACATGGCCCCTGCCTCTCTCCAGCAGGGAAAAGGTGGAGAGGAGGCTGGGTGGTTGCTCTTGGAGGCGGGGCTTCCCCCACCCACCAGCTGGCTGGCGGGTAGGAAGGAGCCCCTCCATATCGGGCAACCCCCACCAAACCAGGGGTCTGGCAACCCTAGCCAGCTCAGAGGATTTCTGCTTCAGCTCACAACCAAGCTTCCATAGGAAACAATGGAGAATGGGGGCACCTTCTTCTGGGGTCCATAAAATTGGACCCGCTGGTCCAATCTTTTTGAAATGGGGGTGGGGTTGCTATGCTGCAAATTTGCTTGTAGCCACCACCACTTCCTGTGGCAGTGAATTCCATGTGTTAATCACTCTTTGGGTGACAAAGTACTTCCTTTTATCCGTTCTAACTCAACCGCTCAGCAATTTCATGGAGTGCCCACAAGTTCTTGTATTGTGAGAAAGGGAGAAAAGTACCTCTTTCTCTACCTGCTCTATCCCATGCATAATCTTATAAACCTCAATCATGTCTCCCCTCAGTCGTCATTTCTCCAAGCTAAAGAGCCCTAAGCGCTTTAACCTTTCCTCATGGGGAAAGTGTTCCAACCCTTTTATCATTCCAGTTGCCCTTTTCTGCACTTTTCCCAAAGCTATAATATCCTTTTTAAGGTGTGGTGACCAGAACTGCACACAGTATTCCAAATGAGGTCACACCATTGATTTATATAGGGGCATTATGATATTGGCTGATCTGTTTTCAATAAACTGTTTTCAATTAAAATATAGTTTAAATATAGTTTAAAATAATTCATTCTGAGATTTTTACAAGGTAATGGAAATAATCTTCTAACAAAATAATTTATACAATAGTCAATGTTGATTTGCTCACAACTTTAATGCTACTAGTTTTTTCACTCACAAGGTAGAATTTCTGCTCACAACACTGGAGCTTAGAGGGAACACTGGAGACTCACAGTACTTCAGGATAAATATTTCTGCTGTTAGAAATCATATATAGATTTTATACTAACAGAATTGGACTCAATATAGACTTGGAATGGTTTGTACATTACTTAAAAGTAATTCCTGCTCTTTACAAGTTTGTGTACACTACTCAGATTCATCTTACTTTTCTAATTTGTGAGTAGTCTACTGCCACTCAGAGTCTGCTGTTTGCACTTTTGACAGGGCCACTTTCCCCTCTGTGCTCTGAAATACAATTTAATACACTTTTCCCTGGGAAACTGGGCTTTCTGGCCTTTATTATAGCTCTCCCCCTACCTAATTATAGCCCTTCTGCTGTTTGCAGACCTGGAAACTAAGGATGTGTATTCGGATACTTCCAGTCCAAATAATAACCATATTTCACACTGTATATTTTACATTTTATACTTTATTATTTTTACTGTTAGTGGCAAAATATCCCTGCTTACCTAAAATAAGACTAGTCCCCCCCTTGTGCCATCAAGAAAAAAACAGTTGTCTTGGGAGGCTGGGGAGTTGGAATTCTTTCCGCCATCTTATATAGGCTGGGGGGTTTTGTTATCTCATAGATGCTGTTTTTTATTTATTGGTATCTATTGGGTTTTTTAACTTAGTTTTAAATTGAGATTTGTATACTTATTCTGTTGTAAGCTGCCCTGAGCCCTATTCTAGGGAAGGGCGGCCTAGTAAATCGAAATAAACAAATATGTACAAGTTACAGTCAATAACTCTTTTTAATGGAGTCATCTTACATTCAGGATTGTTTTCCCTTCAGGTAGACACATTACCATTAAAATTTAAAATAAAGCCTTTTTGTGGAGAAGAAATGGGTTCCATATACCAAGTTCTGTGCTCAGTTTAAGCTAGGGCTGCCAAGTCCCCCCGGGGGGCGAGGAAAACCCCGCCCCAGAGGCCCGTTCTCTGCCGCCGGCGGATCAGGCCCCGGGGGAAACCCCACCCCGGCGTGCGCGTCACCAGGAAGTGACGTTATGTCGCCGGGCACACTGGGGGCGAGGCCACGGTCATCCGAGGGAAAACTCTATAGTCATTTCATAACGTCATTTCCTGGTGACGTGCATGTGGCGCACGTGCGTTTCGCGTGCACGCACTCCAGCCGCAGACTGGGAGTCCCCCGGTCCGCAGGTTTTTCGACTTGGCAACCCTAGTTTAAGCCTTTTAATCATAATGTACATCAGATCTTGTTTCTGTGCACTTTGCAACCCAGATTTACTGGCACTCAAAAAAAGTCTTCCTGAGTATACAAAAAGTATACAATACTCAAAAGATACAGAAAGACAACATACCTCAGTGTAGACAATAGCAGTCATCCAAAAACGCTTGCTAGGTCTTGGGACAGACAGCATGGCCCAAAGGAAGATAAGGATAGGAAGCACAAGGGTAATCATGGAGGCGGAGATCATGTGATTAAGAATAATCACGAAGTAGCACACCATTTCTGAACGGGCTACAAGTGTATTATAGAGAGCATAAATAAGCAGCAAAAATCGAGGCTGACCGGTATAGAACTTCTCGGAATCTTCCAGTTCTTCATCATGAAACATTCTACGGGAACAAAGTAACGTAATTTGCTGTATTAATATTTTAAATAAGTATTTTAATAGTGCAAGAACAGTGCAATATTATTTTAGAACAGGAGTCCCTAACCTTTTGGGACTTCAGGCACATTTGGAATTCTGACATGGCATGGTGGGCACAACAACAACATGACGGCCACGAAATGGCTGCCTCAGGAGATGGAACCAGCCACAAAATGACTGGCACAGATTAATTTCAGTAACACAGTGCTGCTGCCAAAGTAACATTTTCAAAAATCTGCACAGCCAATCAAATCTCCAGTAGTCAATGAGAAGCTATACTGGCCAAGAGCCCTAGCAGGCCCTGCCCCCTTCCTTAAAACACTTGGCAGGCACTAGAAAAGGAGTCAGCAGGCTCCCAGGCACCCACAGGCACCGTGTTGGGGACCCCTGTTTTACAGCAGAGCACTTTTTTGATTCTTAAACTTCTTCTGTAAAGCTAAATAAAAGATAAAAGGCACAGTTACATGCAATCTATGTAGTACATACAGTGAAAATCTCATGTGTGATATCATGGCATGTACCTTCCATGTGGACATTACAAAACGTGTGAAGTAGTCCTCAATGAATGATAAAAACAAATCCCCAGAAGATTTTGCCTAAAACTACCAAAAAAATCTTACTTTCCCTGAAGGAAACAATCACTGCATTTCATTGCAAATTAGTTTCTATGTCACATTTGTGAGCAGAAAAGGAAACTTGTATAAATGGAAAAGGAAACACTAGTGTGATGCACTGATTAGTGTTGAACTGGGAATCACAGGGTCAAATCCCTTTTTACCAAGAAAAACTTGGTCCAGCCTAATCTAGTTTTCAGGGTAGTTATAAAAACACAACGGAGGAAAAGAGAACCATACATTCTTCCTTCAAGTGCCTGGAGGAAGCATAAGATAACAAATGTAATAAATATACTAACAAATAATACAGTTTCATGGCTTGAAGGCACAAGATGCAGCTAAATTAAGGTGGGCAACGGTGTTGGTCTGAAGCAGCAGAACAAAGTTTGAGTCCAGTGGCACCTTTAAGACAAACGAAGTTTTATTCAAAGTGTAAGCTTTCGTGTTCAATGCACACTTCTTCAGACAAATGGAATAAAATCTCCTCAAGGGTTATTTACAGGGGGGGAAGGGTGGGGGGCAGCCGTTAGGAGGGGCCACTCAGAGCCACGATGCCTATACAGGGCTGAAATTGTATCAGGTGGCCGGTAAGATTAGCACATAAGATTAGCAGCAAATTAGCACATAAATGCAAGAGTTAACAAAAAGATGTGAGAATGAAGCTAGAGTCCAGCAGTACCCCCAAGACAAAGGCACCTAAATTACTGCAGCTAATCAGGTATAGGAATGGCTCATACTTGGTTAGGAGTACCCTATCATGCATGCCACTGGTATCAACTGAAAGGATGGGCAGGGTATAAGCATCATACACAGAATTTAATTAATGTATTTGAGAAGACAAACACACT
The DNA here is from genome assembly GCF_001447785.1 of Gekko japonicus. Classification (NCBI taxonomy): domain Eukaryota; kingdom Metazoa; phylum Chordata; class Lepidosauria; order Squamata; family Gekkonidae; genus Gekko; species Gekko japonicus. Next base: position 361,613 of record NW_015168051.1, read on the forward strand.
GTTGACCACTATACATTAGTGTGTTAAAGTAATTGCAATGAAAAAGCTGTGTGTTTTCACATTCCAGCTAAACAAAAACATTTCATTATTACAAGATTTCCTTTATAGACATGAATGTTTCTGTGAAAAAAGTTGTTGTATGGTTCTTACTTGTTTAGAAGCAGTTCACTTGCAGTCAACTCATGGGTCAATGGGGGGAGTATAGCATCTTCTGATTTGTCAGCTTCCAGTTCATCTGGACTCACCATCATATGGTTTTTGTCTGAAGAGCCATCTTGGGAACCATCTAAGGGGAAAAGTTCCAAGCTCACAGCTTTGCTATACGAGGGAGGGGGTTCAGCAATACCGTCCAAACCGGAATAGGATGGCACATCTGTGTCAGAGGTATATGCAGCTCCTTCAGAATCCAGACAATAATCTTCCATATCATGCTCTTGTCTTGATGCACTTTCTGCCCCTTCTTCATGTTCCTCCCCTTCAACTTCTTCAATGGTTTCTGTTGTCCCCTGACGGGAATACAGCATGGTGATTTGGGTGGCTTCACTGTCAGGAACATGGGGAAGAATATCTTTGTCAACTTCTTATTTCATAGCTTTCCCCACCCACCCCAAATTCTGTTCTGTTGCTGGATTTTACTGAGCCAGTTCTAGTGGAACTGCCCTTCCTGTCTTAATCATGATAACGCGTATTGTGTTGGATCCAAAGATGCCTTTCTATTGCCATAAGGGCCATTCTGTTAGCATTGACTTAGAAAAACATTGTCGTATGCAATATCGTTCTGCCACTAGCACAGAATGCAGACTGCAGTGTCAACAGATTTCAGCCAAGCCCCAATTCCCCTGACAAGACAAAAATACAACAGCCAGTGTCCCAAGTCCTCTGGGACTCACGTGAGCTGAAGCCTACTTCCAGGGTCCCAAGTACGACTCCCTCCATATGGCTGGCTAGCCTTGGTAAGCCTGAGGAGAACAGGTATGCAGTGGGGAAATGGCTGTAGCAATTGCAAGGAGCTAACGCTAGCAGGGATTTCAGCTCTTTTTGCCGTTGCTGTGCCTGTCATGCTACCTTTTGACCTGCTCCTACTTCATACATTCTGGTCGCAACAGCTGAAGTTGGGGAGCACAATTTCACTTTATAGTAAGTCCCACAATATTGTCTCCATTGACTTCCACTAAAGGCACTTTGGATCCAACCACTTGTCAGCAATGTTGCTAACCGCTAATCAAAATTCCATTCTAATTAGCTTTTGAAGCCAACATTGCAAACTGTAATTTTTTTTAAACAACAGCCATCTAGTTTAGGAATCCTAGATTGAAAGTGGAAGGGACAAAAAAGAACAATTAAAATTCCATACGATTCCATATAAGTCTACGAGTATGAATGTAAAGATGTGAGAGATGCTTCACATGAGTACATAAACATTTTTACTCACACTGAAACATAAACACCAAACTTGTGAATTTTTGCAAAGTTAAAAAAAAAAAAGTCAGGGTACACAAGTGAAAGTATGGATGGGTTAAGCACCTTGACACGATGCTGCCACTGTCTGCAGATGAGGAGGACATATCCATGCTGTACATTTTACGAAGCCTAGGTCGTGCACGCTCACTTGTTTTAGGAATAAGGTCTGTTCCATCTATATCGTCAAGGGTTGACTGTCTTGACAATAACAGCATGGTTGCTTCAGTACAGCAGCTAGCAGAGTAAACAGTTAACAAAGTTAAATACCATCAAAACGTTTACTTGGTACAGTAGTGAACATGCTTGCTAGCCATGCACAATACAAAGACAGAGACAAAACATTCAGGGAGGAGATAAGGAGTTTTTTTGTTCTAGAATAAAGGTAAAGGTTCCCTTGCTCAAAAGCCAGTCGAATCCGACTCTAGGGTTGCGGTGCTCATCTCCGTTTCAAAGCCGAAGAGCCAGCGCTGTCCGAAGACATTTCCGTGGTCATGTGGCCGGCATGACTAAACACCAAGGCGCACGGAACGCTGTTACCTTCCCACTGAAGTGGTACCTATTTATCTACTTGCAATTTCTTGCTTTCGAACTGCTAGGTTGGCAGGAGTTGGAACTAGAGACAGGAGCTCACTCCGTCATGCGGCACACTCGGGTCTCGAACTGCTGAACTACCAACCTTCCACAGCCTGCAGTTCTGCGTCAACAACGAACTGTTGACATAAGGACTACCATATCTTCCCTCTACTCTCCACCTTTTAAGGGACCTTTGGTGTTAGAGCTTTGATTAATTGATATTTCTTATATTTGCAGCTGGAGCTGCCATTGTTTCACATTCTTGTTCTCAGAAGGCAACCTAAAACAATTCTATCGGTCAGCTATTAAATCTGCATTTAAAAGAGTATCTATACCAAAAAATGTCCTAGGGTCATGGCCTGAAACATATCCTCCCCTCCTCTGCATTTCTTTTTTTTTTAAACATCCAGGTTGAAAAAAAGTTCTGAAGAATTCAAAAGGTCATGCACTGTTTTCTGTCATTTTAAAGGAAATAATGTAACTTGTGTTTGCAATTTTCTTTGGACCAATGTAACTACTTGGAACCTCTACCCAGAGAAAATGCAGAAGTTTGAACCCATAGTCAAGGCTGGAAATTGCTGCTTAACTCTCCTTCCCTTGAATGGTGGAATGTTAAGGGCAACTAGAGGACAGAACAGTCATTGATAAAAAAATATCTCGTGGATATTTGTAAAAATATGTTTCTTCATACATGTAAAGATTGAGAACAGTTAGGAAAACAGTATTCAAGAGGAGCAATACTAGAAACAGTTTGTTAATTAAAGGTAAAGGTTCCCTTGCTCGAAAGCCAGTCGAATCCGAAGAGCCGAAGAGCCAGCGCTGTCCGAAGACGTTTCCGTGGTCATGTGGCCGGCATGACTAAACCCCAAGGCGCACGGAACGCTGTTACCTTCCCACCGAAGTGGTACCTATTTATCTACTTGCAATTTCTTGCTTTCAGACTGCTAGGTTGGCAGGAGCTGGAACTAGAGACAGGAGCTCACCCCGTCTTGCGGCACCCGGGTCTTGAACTGCTGAACTACTGACCTTCCACAGCCTGCAGCGTCTTAACCACTTGAGCCACCGCAGCTCAATTACAATGCTGCAAATTGTAAGTTTGCAAGTGGTGTCAAGTCACAACTGAATGGTGACCCCAGCTAGGGACTTTTAAAGCAAGTGGGAAGCAGGGGTGGTTTGACATAAATAAATGCTGAATAGCAGACACCTAGACAAGTCTGATATGTTTAAATTATTTCACTTATTAAATAGTTTGTATAAACTAAAAGTTCTTTAAATAAAAAAAAAGCAATTAAGATGCCCTTGTGTAACTATAGTACTAGCATCCAGGAATGGGTATTGCCCTTTAAGACTTCAAGATGAGAGGAGAAAGTAGAATGGAACTGCTCAAGAGATTTCAGTTTCTGACGCAGCTGACAAAGAACGCTTAGAATATAGTCTCCGTGCACCTTGTACAAGTCAGTGTGGTGTATAGCAGAATATTCAAAGTTTTGTAGTGGTTACATTATGGCTGTATTCTTTGTTATGTATTTGAGTCTGTAACAGGGTTTTGCATGAAGACGTGGAATAAGGAAAGCTGACATCTTGTGGCAGGCTAATAAAAGGGCCAAGTTTATTTATTTACATTGATCAAAGAGGATCTGCAGTGTCCATAGGCCAATCTCCAAACCAAACCTAGTCACACTGCAGGCATTTGGCGGAATGCTGAAGAGACAGGCCACCACTGTTTGCACATTCCTGATATTATGGGCAAGATCATCCTGGCTCTGGGTTTCGTGCCTTTACTACGCAAGGCTCAGGCTCTTCCTTGTCAAGCCGTCATGATACTCAAGGGAAGTGTGACACTTCCTGTACCTCAGCCACTGGCCCATGGGTTGAGGAAAATGACATCCCTCAAGGGGCTCCCGTCCCAGGACCATCAAGGCATTGCGCCCCCAGGCCTGGTCTCAGGATCACCCCTTTACCCTACAAATGAAATTGTAAGGTTTTCACCTAAGCTGTACTACATACCATTCAAGCAACTTTACTCACATGGCAAGGCGGGATATAAATTCAATTTCAATTTCAAAACCTTTATTGGCATAGATCAGAATCATAAACCGTCACCCTTCAGTTCATGAATTTAGCACACAGCTTCCTCATTATAAGACCATTACAGAACTTAGCCACCGATTCAATAACCACTATATTTTGTGAAGCCAGTAAACGGTACAATCTTCTGTCATCAGATTGCTTGACATCTTTCTTAAGAATAGCTTCTAAATAGACTGCTCGAATGTCATCATACAAACTACAATAAAGGAATACGTGTTCGGTTGTTTCAATCTCCTCTGAATCACAATAATAAAACCTAACTGAGTAAGGGATTTTCTTAAATCTTCCTGCTAAAACCGTAGAGGGAAGCACGTTAAAACGGGCCAGCATAAATGCTCTACGCAGCTGTGGGGAAGTCAAATCCGATAAGTATTGTGCAGGGGCACTGATCGGAAAACGTGCCCATCTTAAAGGGGAACATCTACCAGAAGCCAAGGCTCTAAACTCTTGCATCTCAATATCAATTAATCTCTGTTTGAGAGGGCAAAGATGTGTATTTCAGATAAGGCCATCATCTCATTCAAGCATAAGCCTATTGAGACGATTTTCCTTTCTATAGCAGCAAACCACTCAGAACAATGAGACTATCTCAACAGATATGTAATAAGGCTATTGGGACAATTCCTAAAATGCAAACGTAGTCAAAATCTGAAAGTAATTATCCAAGCCCTTGTTTCCAAGCGTATCAAATTGACTTCCAAACAAATGGCAGCATAGGGAACACACAGAGGCAACCCCAGTATTTTCCTCACAAAATTGGACTGAAGTTGTTCTACCATTTTGTTGAAAGCAGTGATCCAAATGGGTACCCCATAAAGAAGCTTCGCTCCATTTTTATGCTCAAACACTTTTAGGGCCGCAGGAACATACTGGTTACTCTTGGTTAAAAAAGAAACTGGTTATTGCTAGCACACAGCTATTCGCAGATTTAATTGCTTCTGATCTATGGGCTACCCACCTTGCACTATGGTGAAAGTTAATTCCCAGATATTTAAAACACTTCACCTGTTCGATGGTTTTACCCTTAACACGCCAATTGATAGGTTTCCGGGAATCTCCGAACACCATTATTTTAGCTTTATCAAAATTCACGGATAACCCGTTCAGCTCACAATATTCTATAAAATGTGCTAACAGCCTCTTCATCCCTACTTCTGACCTAGAAAGAATTACAGCATCAGCTGCATACAATAGCAGGGGCACCGGGTGCGAGCTCAAAATTGGGCTGTGTCCAGCAATCCCCTCTAACCCCGTGGCCAAATCATTTAAAAAAAGATTTAAAAGGAGGGGAGAGCCAATACACAGCCCTGCTTAACCCCTATATTGATGGAAATTTTCGGGGTTAAAACACCATCCCTAGAGCCTCTTACTTGGCAAGTGGTATCTGTATATAATTTCCTAATGAACAGGAGCAATCTCATGTCAATTCCCAACATCCTTAACTTCTTCCATAGAAGCTCCCTCGAGACCGTATCAAAAGCGCTCTTCAAATCTAGGAAGGCAGCGTACAACTTAGACCCTTTCCCTTTTTTGTATTTATTCACTAAGTGACTTAACACAATACAGTGATCCAAAGTTGACTTCCCCTGACCAAATCCTGCTTGTTCTATACCTAAGATTTTTTGTTCTGTCATCCAGGCCTTAAGTTTAGACGCCAGATGGCTTGCATAGTTTCCCTAGTATGGAAATCAGGCTAATGAGCCTATAATTACTAGGCAATCTACTACTAAGAAGGATGCCCACCATTCCGGAATCACTTTAATGGCCTCTGGGGGAATTGCGTCTGGTCCCGGTGCCTTCCCGGTCTTAATTTGAGCCATTAACTTGACAATCTCCACATCCTGCACTGGCGGTTACTCAGGACAGTCCCCTAGGCTGATCACCAGATCCTCAACTTCACTCCTTCCATCTACCAAAAAGATCTTCTGAAAATGTTCATACCAGGCCTTGGTGGTAATTGGGGAGTTCATAGTACTCTTAGAGTCAATTTGCTAGAGGAGGGGAAATACTATTTCGTTCCCCAATGGGCGACCAACTTGCATTCACTCTGAAATAAAGATAGGGTAGGTCAGTGTCTCCCCCACTGATGGTCAAAAGAGAAGGGCAGGGCAGACACTGGCTTCTGTATGGCTTTCCTCCACTTCCCCAAGCCATTATGCAAAGAAGGTAGCATCAGGCTATACAGCTCTGGCTCTCCCTTCTGTCAGCTGCAGAACCCCCCCTCCCCCCTACAAAGGCATGAGTGTGGAACAAGGCAGAAGACTTCCTATTCAGAAATTTTCCTCAGTTCAAGGAGGCCATAGCAGCAATGAGCATAGACTGTGGCTTGTAAAAACTACAGTAACTTCAGTATTATGTGATTGTACCCTAGTGGTGTTTGTTTATTTGATTTTACACACACACACACACAGAGAGAGAGAGAGAGAGAGAGAGAGAGAGAGAGAGAGAGAGAGAGAATGAATGAATATTGGGCATTAATGTTTCACTCCATTCCCCAAGAAACAGCATTTTCCCCAGCCCAACTCATCCCTGCAACTGACTAGGCAAGTTGCCTTGGCTAATCACCCTTCTTTCTTGGAGGGAAGGGAAATTTTAAGCTGTAGCCGTGTTTTATGTTGACCATTTGGCACCACCTGTGTACTGTGTTCATGCTCCTTGCATCTTGGAAAAGACTCCTTGCTAGGTTTATGCTAGACCCCAGCCAGCCAGATTCTGCTTCTTGACAGACTGGTCTGATTAATATATTATTACTACTAGCTAGCCTTTACTCCATACTCCCCCCTTGGGGGAGGGTTACATTTGGTTGCTGGGGGGAGAGTTTGGAAGTGGTATTGTTTTCATTGTTGTTTTGGATTCTTTATGGTTTAATATTTGGGTTTTTTGATCTTCTGCCTTTTGTTTTCTGAGCTTCTGAGGCGTTTGCTTCTTTTTCTTAAAATGTGGTTCATTTTTCATAGTTTGTTTTTTTCTGGCTACCTTCAGGGTTATCTGTTTTCCACCTTTTTGTAGATTAGTGATTTGGAGTAACATCAACTTTTTCATTGCTTAGGTTGGATAAGTAGGCTGCCAAAGAACCAACTGCAGTATGATATGAACTTGCTATGATTAAAAAATGCTCCTCCGCAATGCCTCACTAGACAGACACTCTGGAAAAGACTACTTTTACTCACCATTACTAGGTTTGGGGGAAAGAATGCTGCTCTAGAAAAACAGCAGCCATTTTGTGTGTTTTCCCACTATGCATAGAGGACAGCTGGGGCACCTTATACAAGGGGCTGTAAAACTGTCCCCCATTGTCCAATTCACTTGAAACTTGGGGGGTCTTAAGAAGAGAGAGTGAACTAGGTACCCTGGCATTTTGATATGATTTAGTGGGAAAAGTCTGCTCAGGAAAATCTGCCATGGAAAATAATGAGCAGACATCCAATCCAATCTTTATAAAAATGGAATTGAAACCTGATGAATCATCATGATACAACACTTCCAAGAATTATTAAAGCCAATACATTATCTCTTTCTTAAACCATGATACAGAATTGAATGATAATTTTTCCAATGGCCACCCCAGCTAGGAACGGTTTTATTTTTCAGCAATTCTGTAGAACACTGCCTGTACCACCCCCCTTACAGCTCTCTAAGAAAAAGGGCTAATTATTTCCTTTAAAAAAATGAATGCAGGGCATGATAGAGTTGCCAGCCTCAAGGTGGGGCCTGGAGTTCTCCCAGAGATTAGTTCCTGGGGGAAATGATGGCTTTGGAAGAAACGGGAATCCTAGAATTGAACCACATCTCCATTGAGCTACCTACTATTCCCAAAGTCTACTCCACTCCCCATTTCAAGGAATTTCTCAGGCTGGGTTAGCAACCCTAGAACAAGGTGTTGGCCTCAGGCTCAAAACACTTCAGTTCTCTACCTCAGCCCATGGCTCCTGCTCTGCAGTGAATCTTATCCTGAACGTCTTAGGGTTCTGAAGAACAGACTGTCATGCCGTACTATTCTTAATAAGACTGCTATAGCCATGATCTTATAACTTTTATTTTGTTGTTCTCATTCTGAAACCTACCGAAAAGCATGCTGCTTGGAGTGCCCTTAAGTTTCCTTAAGAGCTGCAGGGGTTGCAGCTGCAGCCCACTGAGGCCCCTGGAATTTTGTTCCTAGGTAGGGTTGACAGGTCTCCTTGTTGCTCTGATGGGGGGATTTTGGGGGCATTCCAGGGGTAGGTGAGCAGGGCGGGGTCCTGGGAAATCAGCCCTGTGCATGAGGTCCCCACCCCACTCGCAAAGGGTCTTTTTGTGAGCAGAGCATGTGGGCGGCAACAGCCCCTCTCCTTCCCTCCTGAAAGATTTAAAGAGCCCTCTAGCTGATCAGCGGTCCATGTGCTCCCCACAGATCAGCTGAAGCCCTTTAAATCTTGCAGGATGGGAGGGAGAGGGGTGGCCACAGGTGGTTGCTCTTGCTGATGGGGCTTCCCCTCCAGCCAGCAGGCTGCCAGCAGATTGGAGCCCCCAAAAGTAGGGAACCCCTGCCCGGACCTGGGGGCTGGCAACCCTATTCCTAGGAGGTTGGAGCCCTTTGATGTTTTAAGGAATACAGGCCAATAACTTTGGTATAAATGACAACATGAGAAACAGCATCTTGAAGTGCATAGCTGACCCAGTCTCAGGAGACTTTAACTTCAAACAGCTTTTTCAAGAGAACAATAGCCTCCCTCTATAGTGACAGAAATACTGTTACAGAAAGTTATAATAGGGGCTGGGCCATCCAAGTTTAAATCCTCACTTGGCCACAGAAGCTTGCTGGGTGACCTACAGCCAGTCATACAATATAAGTCTAATCTACCTCACAGGATGATCGTAAGGGTAAAATGGAGGAAAGAAATAGCCATTTTGGATTCCCATTGGAGAGAAAAGTACAAATGAAGTAAATAAGTAAAGCAGAGCAAAAATAATAATCAAAAATGCAGAAAAGTTTTGTTGCTGTCATGCTTCTTTAATGTGAGGGAAATATGGATCTAATGCAGGTGCTGTTTATCTATCCTAGTAACATATCCCCAGAAGTTTTTAATTTCATGGACAAAACCCAGCATTATCAATTTAGATGGCACTTGCCATCATATTATCTTCTTTGTTGTTGTTGTTCAGTCGCACAGTCGAGTCCGACTCTTCGCGACCCCATGGACCAGCTCTTATTATCTTCTACATTATATTAATGTGCATTAATATTCATGTGTGATACCTGGATTCACTGTCACGTGAAGGGGCTGATTCGAGACTTGCTGTCCTCTCAGCTGCCAGTCCAGATTCATCAGTTCTATCCAGTCCCGATTCCCTAGAAAGTTTCATCATTTGGTTCTGGTAATACATATGTATACTCTCTCGAGTTGGCACATTACCCTAAGAAAAAAAGATAGAATTTAAAAGATAGAATAAAGCATTTTTCTTCTATGAAGTGTGGCAATTGGATGCATCTTTTTATGTATCCTAAGAAGAACAAAATGGCTAAAGGGTGTAGCTGATCAGAGAGTCAGGGGTGTCTCTCAGTGCCTTCATAAGAAGAGTTATACTCATCTAGGTCTACTGAAGACAGTGAGCTTAAAAAGGGTGTAACTCTGCTTAGGATGGCACTGTCAGGGTTATACCACAGAACAGGAGTGGTATTCTTCCTACCATCAAGTCTTTCCCAAAGGGTTTCTCCATGCTCAATTATACATAAAATTTGGAAACTGCAATAATCATAATATTCTGCTTCCACAATCATTTAAAAAGAAGCACAATATAAAAGCATTCATATTCAGCAACAACAGAACAGCTGAGGGCCTGAGATTACAAACCTGGCATGTAATGTCATCATATACACAATATGAGCATGCCATGTTACCTTTTTGATTTCCCTAGTAAGCATGCATCTCTCGATTCTTAGCACAGTGGAAATGTCAATGTGCTCTCTGGAAATTGAATTGAGCCAAGCTGTAAAACTATCTATTGTTGCCAGAAAAAGAACCCAGGTGAACTTCAAAATGTTATATATTCTTTTGATAATGTTATCTGGGGGAAAGAGAAGAAATAATGGTTAGAAAATTAGCAATCATTACAGAAGCAAATATTTGTGGATGATTTGATAATATCTAGCACATAGTAACTATTCTTACTATTCTTTATTTGGTGTTTTTAATTTTAAGGCCCAGATCACTGGCCCAACATTTCAACTGCAGAAACTTCACTTGATTTTTTATTATTAAAAAACCATTCATTAAAACTTTTAGGAGACCTCTGAACCATTTTCTATTTTTGTAGAAATAATTTCTATGATCAGACAACGCTGGGTCTTACTGCATTCTATTTTCATTATCTCACGGGCATTTCAAAATCTATATACTATGGCAAAGGCCCCCTCGCTGTCCTGTCAGCTGCCTTCTGTTTTTAGTGTGTCAAAACAGCTGAGATAATGCAAACAGATACATTTTATTCTTTTTACTTTTCAAGTGTAGCTGATATGAAACATATTTAAGAAGGACAAAAAAGTAGTTAAACTAGTTTCTCTTGCTACACAGTTTTATACTGTCTGGAACAATCCCATTTGTGCTGGTAGAGCTGTGCCTCTTAGTACATAATTGTCAGGAAATTCTACAGCAACTGTCTGGCTTGCCTTTAATAAATAGTCATGCTGTCTTTCATTTATGGATTTAATGGACTCCCTTTCTTGCTTTGCTGCTTACCAGGTCCATCAGATTTCTTTTTGACATGTTCCTCTTTTTCTTCAAATTCCACATCTATAGCAACTGACAAATCAACATTAATGTAATGAGCAAATGTTTCTGGCAGTTTATACTTATTTAGTAAAAATACAGAGATGCCTGCTCTTTACTGTAGGCAATTTCACATTCTACATAGTTCATGCATTTAAGACACGTCATTATATTATATTAACCGTGACAGTCTATGAAGTCTTAGTTTGTTTCATCAATTAATATTTAGAAGTACAAATGACATGGCTCCGTCTGAGTTGAATGTCTGAATACAGGGTTGCCAACCTCCAGGTGGAAGCTATTACAACCGATCCCCAGGTGGCAGAGATCACCTGCAGAAAATGGCAGTTGTGGCAGTTAGACTCTATAGTATTATGCCCCAAACCCTGCCCTCCTCAGGCTCCACCCTCAGGCTCCAGATATTTCCCAACCCAGAGCTGGCAACCATATCTGAATTGGTTTGGTTGTTCAGTTACTTTCTCCATTGCCAATCAAAACCACCTTAAGTACTAGCTATACTTCACTACATCTGCTTCTTTAGAGGTGGCTGCCAGTATAATGCACAATGTTTTCTGCTATATCCTCCTGCAGAGCTAACCTGCTAAACTGTAAAACATTTTCCATTTTACTGCCATATATGGAAACATTAGCATGGAGCTTATTTATCATGAGCAGAATGGCACTTGGAAGGAGGAGGAGGAGATTGGATCTATACGCTGCCCTTCACTCCGAGTCTCAGAGTGGCTTACAAACTCCTTTCCCTTCCCCTCCCCACGACAGACACCCCGTGAGGTAGGTGGGGCTGAGAGAGCTCTGAGGGAACTGTCCTTGAGAGAACAGCTCTGACAGAACTATGGCTTGCCCAAGGTCATCCAGCAGCTGCAAGTGGAGGAGTCGGGAATCAAACCCGGTTCTCCCAGATTAGAGTCTGCACACTTAACCACTACACCAAACTGGCTCTCTTTTTTCAGGGGAAAGTGCGAATGTAGTCCCCCACTACCAGGGGTCAGCACACCTGGAGTGCAATGGATGAGCCTCACCCTGGGAAAACCTTCTTTGCGATCAAGGTGTCTCCCCTGCCAGGGAACCCGACTCCCACTACAGCCTGTTGTGGCCCTGAAATTGCATACATACCATCCTCAGATCCTTTCTGCCTTTGTTTCCCTACTTTCTCATACTTTTTCTTCTCTTTGCGCCTCTGTCTGAGGGCAGTTTTAGGGTCAGTAATCCAGGCCTGATAAACAAACTAGAGGGAACAAATGAATTTATTTCAAGTTTGTCAGAAAAGAAAACATTAAATCAAGCGAAAAACTGGAATATAGATTTTAAAGTAAGCATCTGTGAGATCAAGCAATCATTTACAATTCTATTGCAAATACTACAAAAAAGTAACATTTTTTTTGCACTATTTTTGATTGCTTAACAAACCAAAAGATGAAAACCATTGTGGTTTCTTATGAGTCTCCATTGAAAGTCATGGTCTGAATTTGGGGAATCGATGCACTGTTTAGATATGGATGACTTTGTACTGATGATCAAAAGTTGCAACAGGAATTGTCACAAGTTTTCAAATTAATCTTTAAAAAAAGACATCAGGGATGTCCGGGTATCTTCCTTGTATGAAAAGAAAGAGCTGCACTGGGAGAGACCACCGGGAACAAGCCCATCGCATAACAGAACTCTGCTCATATTCTCTGGATTCAGGACATAACAATTTGCGTTTCAGCTTAGAATTGGTGGTGCTTGTGAGTGCACCAATTATTTGTTTTCCCTCTATCAATCACCAAGAAATTTATTAACAGAGCCTAAGACACTAAATAAATAGTCTGGATTTATTAGTGGATCTAGGACCATTCTGAGCACCCCCCAATGCAGGCAGTCGTTTTCTGACTGTGGAGGTTAATGCTCTTATTATGACACAAACAAATAATTTCATGCATTGTAACATCTGATCCACTCAAAATGGTGGGCTGTGTCTCAATTCCCCTTTGTTTCTCAGATATAATCTGTATAATTCCTAGAATAAGTGTCAAATTGGGTGGAAGCTGATATACAGGAATGCTTCTCTACAAGAAAGGCACCTCTCCCTTTCCTCATGTGGCAAGCTTCTTCATCTGGAAGAAGGCTAAGATAGAACCTTCTGCATGCAGGCAGTTTGATACACTGGAATGTTGAATAAAATGATACTACTTCTGAATTATAAAGTAGTGCAGTTCCAAGGCTGTCCCTATGCTTCAGCTCCTTCCGCGATGCTGTTGTAGAGTGGAAAATTCCACAGTTACCTTGTTGACAGAAATACATTTAGAAGTGCTGCTGGGGGAAAAGGAGGATTCAGACTCTTAGCTGAGAGTCCCCAATTATGTCACCCTCAAAAAGGCTTACATGTTATTTCTCTAATTTGGTCATGACTATTCACACTGGCATATCTTACCTACTGGTTGTGGTGGAAAGTGCCATCAAGTCACAGATGCCTTATGGCAACCCCATAGGGTTTTCAAGGAAAGAGACATTCAGAGGTGGTTTGCCATTGCCTTCCACCATATCACAACCCTGGTATTTCTTGGAGGTCCCCCATCCAAATACTAGCTAGGGCTGACCTTGCTTAGCTTCTGAGATCTGACAAGATTAGACTAGCCTGGTCTATCCAGGTCAGGGGATCTTACTTACCAGGCCATATGAATTAGCTTCAGTAATGGCAAAACGTCATATTTCATAATAACACACCAACACTACTGTTAAAGCTCCTCATCTTAGACTTTTATTTTCTGGCAATGGAAATTTTAGTACAGGACTTCAAATTAAGTTTTAGGTTTCATCTAACATTTGTGATCTGCTCTCCAGTCTCTAATGATATTGGCTGATCTTTAATATGGGAACTCGATTTACGTTCATGACACTATAATTACCACACATTACATTACATATTTATATTCCATTGCACAAAAACATGATTAAAAAGAATAACAAGAACTAAGCATTGTCTGATAGCAGTTTGAGACAAAAGATGTTGCGCTTTTGCCTGTATGATTTTCTTTCCAAGATGAAAATCATCCTCAGCTGGCATTGCCTAAGTATGCATTTAATCAAAGACAGCTACAGCCAAAGAACAAACACACACACACATGCAAAGGAAAGAGAGATAGGAAGACAAAACCGAACCGAAGAGTTGCCACTCCCAACATAAGCATGCACAAACTGTCTCAGGGAAGCTGGAATACTGCCATTGCTGAAAATAACATTTTCAAATGCTGCTTTATTGGTAGTTCCTGATCTACAAAAATCACTCTTGAGTATCATGAAAACAATGGGCTGGATCCAGTGACTCCTTTCTGCTAAACTGGACCTAATGAAACCTTTTTGCTTAGTGAAAGGGAGTCACTAGATCTAACTTAATGGATGGCAGCTATTGGATCTATCCCATTTGCCTTTAAAAACCTCTCAGGATTTTTTAACCAAGTCCCGAAGGGCAATAAAACAAAACAAAACAAACCATCTGCTTTAGATCTGAGAGGAGGCTTAGAAGTGCTGTCTCCTTCCTTATTTATTTATTTGTTTGTTTTCTTAGACTATAGATAGAATATTTCTATGTTGCCTGTTCAGTGTCCTGCACAATAAATATGCTTTATGCAAACATCTTAGTAACTAAAACTTCAGGTTTTTCAATTTTAAAAAGCATTATCTAACAAAAACTGATATGAAGAAAATATAGCTTTCTGAAGGCAATAGCTACAAGTAAAGAATGGTTGAAGCAATGCCATTAGTACGTCACTGTCTAAGTTTAAAACTGACCTGGTTGGGCAGCTGTGTTGGTCTGAAGTGGGGGTGTGCATTCGGCTCAGCTGAGCCGAATATAACCCCGAAAAACCACCTATTCGGCAGTATTCAGGGCAGCTGCAGCCAAATCAGATTCTCTGATCTGATTCGGCTGCCCGAATACAATGGCCCCAAATAGCGCAGAAAATATTCAGCCTCTTCCTTAGCATTCAGAGTAGAGGGTACCTAATGACCAATCACTGCCATGCATTTAGAAATTGCAGATGCATTGTGCAGCTCTGCAAGGCTGATGTTGCTGCTGGGCTATTCCAGCCACCTTGCCACCTACCTTGCTGGGGGGGGGGAGACTTGCAATTCTTCCAATAGAATTGCAAGTTGCAATGCTCTTTGGCCAATCAGTGTTATTTTTTCAAACTGTTCTGTGCATGGGCAGAGAGCATTTAAGCAGCAGGAGTCCTATGGCTGCACTCACTCCATTTTGGCTGGCTGCTTGGCTGGAGTGGAGATTGCTGGCCTTGCCTCCCCTCAGCTGCCTACCTGCTGCTGCTGCTGCTCTGCCTGGCCTGCTCTTTATCTCTCCTTGCTGTGTGGATGTGGACTGCCTAAAGACATCACCTGGTAATTGTACTTCTACTAAGTTCAGCGTAATATTTGTTAAAATATTATTTTAAGGGAAAAAATTAAAAGTTTTTAAAAGTTTTCCTTCACTTTTTCTATGTTGGGCGGGTGACCTGGTCGGGTGGGTGAGTTCTGTTGGCTGTGTTGGGATGGTGGTGGTTTGGCTTAGCTTTAACTTAACATTTTCAGATATTTTAAAAACGTGTTTTAAAAGTTAAAATTTTGTTGCTCGTTTTAACATGGGTGAATTGTTCATTCCTTCTGGTTGCTTGGGGGAAACTGTGTGTGAGCCTTGTTGTTCTGTTCACCTAGTTCTTCATTCTTGGGTTGTGTTACCTTACCTGTTTCATTGTTGTGAAGGTTTGGCTTTTGATATTTTCACTGTTCTAGAGTTTGCATTCCTTCTTTTTGCTCGTGGTGGGTGAACCTGGTGGAGGGGTGTGGGTTGCTGCTTTTTTGGCTTGTTGAAACCTTGTGGGTTGCTTGTGTTAGTTCCTGTTGCAGTATTGGGAAGGTTTGGCTTTTGATTTTCACAGTGTAATAGTTCTTTTGGTTTTTTGGGGCGATTAAGCTGGTGGTGTGGGATGGTTACTAGATTGTTGTTTTGGTTTGTTGGTCACTAGTTCTCTCTTGGGTTGTGTTGTTGCATTGTTGTATAGGTTTGACTTTAGAGATTTTTACTGTTTAAAGTTTATACATATCCCCTCTTGGTTGCTGGGGCAGCTCCTGGCAAATAAGCAATGTCCCAACAGTTTGCTTTCCATGAAATTGTCTGGGGGAGTTTGACTGCTGGGTGCCTGCCTGCCTGCCTGCCTGCCTTTGCTGGGTTAGGTTTTTTAATCCTCATAGGAAACAATGGAGGGAATGGGGACAACCTCTTAGGGTGACCACATGTGGAGAAAGGCTCCAGCAGCTACACTGTGAATTTGGTGCCTCTCCCTCAAATTCCGTCTCCCCCAGCCCACTAAAAGCACTCTGGGAAGCTTGACAATTCCCCCCCCCACCATAGAAAACAATAGAGAGAATGGGGGCAACCTGCTTGGGGCCCATAGAATTGGATCCCCTGGTCCAAACTTTTTGGAACTTGGGAGTTCTTTTGAAGGGAGACTCCAGCCGCTACACTGTGAATGTGGTGCCTCTCCCTCAAACCACCTCCCTCCCAGCCCCCAGATTATACCCTATGAGATTTTGCCATTGACTTTAATGGTCCATAGGGTATAATGGAACCATATATTCGGGATTTCAGAATATCTCCTGAACCAGACAGCATTGCTGAACCTGGTATTCAGTGATATTCAAGAGTCCTGAATATCTTAGCCCTAATAGCCCAAATCTGAATTTTACCAAATGTTTTCTCTGCACACCCCTAGTTTGAAGCAGTAGAACAAAATTTGAGTCCAGTGGCACCATGATTGAGAGGAGACAGATGGAGTGTAATAACAAGGTCTCAGTTAATTATTCTTAGCACTCCACAATTAAGAATGATACATTTACACATCTATCTCCAATTTTGACATATTTATTTGCTTCACTGTCTTTCCTTTAAATTAAAATCCAAACAATGGTGACCTTATAAACTTAGCTTCTTATTCCTGTTTGCCTCTGCTAAAACATCTTCATTATGTTGTATGCTAATTTGCTGTTTAAACGCTGCCTTATGTGTATGAATTGATAAAGTCCATTCATTGTATCAGAGGAAGTGTGTGTGTGCATATGAAAGCTCATACCTTGAATAAAACTTTGTTGGTCTTAAAAGGTGCCAGTGGACTCAAACTTTGTTCTAAGTTTAAAATTAGCATTAACTTATTTATGCATAATGTTGCAAACATTCTATGTGACATGACAAACACGGCTAAAGGATGCCTCAAGAAGGCTGGTGGATTATTAACATCAAAATGTACAAACTGCATACAGAAAAGAAATGTGGAGGCAAAGTGTGCCTAGTTACAATTCTTCTGACACTTAACCAGCTTTCTGAGAAAGGTTACCATGCTGGGTGGGGGGAAAAAACCATATTCGACAAGTTCAATGGGGTCCATATTTTATCCACTGTTAATAAATGCATGCAACCTGATTTCTTTTAAAATAGGTTAGGCAGAAACAATGGAATTATACCAAGATATACTTCTGCATTTTCACTCTGGGATTTATGATCACAACTGAAATGAGAGTGATTATTCATCCTATGATTCAATTTATTAAATGCTGAATGTACCAAACTCTTGCCTGTCATAAATTCTCACAAAGTTCACATAAGAGGGAAAATGCAGAAAAGAGAATGGGATACCCTAAACCAGAATATTATGGGATGAAATCACATTTTACATTGTAGTGAAACATCAAATACCTTTGCAGCTCTGATAAAATACTGAAGAATTGTTTTGGGCAGTTTAATAACAGACTTTGGCAAGGCTAAAATGGCAGAAGCAAATTTCGCAATAGCTCTCTATAAAGAAGGACAAAGCAAGAAATTAGTAAAGACATGACTGCTATTGTTATATGGAATCTACTGCACTATACTCAGTTAGATAACACAGGGTTTACATTACAAATAGGATCACACACTGTAAGTATTCAGTTTAGCACATATACATACAAATAAGTGACAGAGCATGTTATTTAATTATATACATAAAGAACATGCTTATTGCAAAACAAGGTTTCACATGAAAATTAGTCTTTAGTATATCACAGATAATAGTAGATACAGGTTGTTATCACACAAAAACCAATCTTTTCCTTACATACACACGAAAGCAAGCAACTATGACAGGGGAAAAAAATCACAGTATCTTACACCTCCAAATGTATTTGCTTTAAAAACAATTAAAGGGAACATGAACACCAAAATACAGACTCAGAAAGAAAGAAACAACTGCAGGATTGATCAGCCTGAGCTAATGGGAAATTTGATAGAAATTTTTAGACCTAAGTTATTTTAAATTTAAGATATATGAGGCTAAAACCATTAGGGTTCCCAGCCCCCCAGTCCAGGCGGGGTTTCCTCTGCTTTTGTGGGCTCTTCCCCATCACCCCGCCCACAAATGCCTCAGAAAGCAGTGTAATGACATCGCCCGAAAGTGATGCCATTGCGCTGCCAATGTCGCACTGCGATGCTCTAGTTTTTGGACAAAACTCTGTGGTAAATCTGGGCTCAAACCATAGAGTTTAACCCTAAAACTAGAGCGCCAATGTCAGCGGCATGATGATGTCACTTCTGGGTGACATCATTGTGCCATGTGTGCAAAGCATGTGTGGCAGAAGATCCTGGCAAGGCGCAAAGATCCCCCTGCCGGGAAGAAGGTAGAACCTGGCAACCCTAAATACCATCCACAGGAGAACAAGAAAATATTGTCCATAGGGATCCCAAGTCCCCCATTCCCCGGCGCTGCCGGATCGGCCCCGGGGGGAACTCAGCCCCAATGTGCAGAGTTTTCCCTTGTATGGCTGTGGCCCCACCCCTAGCATGCCTGGCGTCCTCCCGTCACTTCTGGGTGATGTGTGTGTGGCGCGTGCGCGCACACACTAGACGCTGGCCGGGAGCACCCCACTTCCGGCAAAAATCCACTTGGCAACCCTAATTGTCCATGAAGTAAAGCAGATCTGAATATGAGTATCTTATGAGGCTGATCATGTATACTGGCTCAAATTAATGCAAAAAACGGATACGTTTGCCCAGAGAAAGTGAAACCATCCTTTCTCTATAATGAAAGCACATGGTTTCATATAATAGTGTTCTGTTCATTTATGCATGTGGCCTGTACAGAATGCTGCTGCAAACTAGTATTACCATCCTACATACATGAACATACATTCTTGTAGTCAACTAGGTTTGCCAGCTCCGGTTTAGAAAATTCCTGAGGATTTGGGGGTGGTGACTGGGGAGTTTGGGGAAGGGAAGAGAGAGCTCAGCAGAGATTTCATATCACATCCTGTGATGTCACAGCCTACGATGTCATGTCCAGGTCAAAGGCCAGCCCCTTCAACTCCCCCTTCCTATGAGATCACTTCCTTCCAACAAATTTTAAATTTAAATTTCCAGCCTCATATCACTCCACCTCACCTTTTCCGCACCTTGCATCATGGGTTGGCATTGACATGCATGTGTTCTGTATGTCATGCTAACTCTTTGATCCACTCTGAGGATCCATAGGCTGTCAGACAACAGCAGTCCTCTCCCTCTCTCAATCCCTCTGGCCTTTAGTGTATTTACAGGTGACAATTAGTTTCTCTTTAGTATACTATAGATGAAGTCCTAGAGCATCTACCTTCTGTAGCCACTCAAGAATTTCCATTTCTCCTAGACTCTAAGGTATACCATACAGTCCACCCTCTAAAGCTGCCATTTCCTCCAGAGGAACTGATTCCTATAGTCTACAAATCAGTTGTAATTTCAAAAGAACTCCAGGACCCAACTTGAAGTTGGTAACCCTACCATCACTATGGCAGAGGAATATACCCTACACATTTGTGGAACTCTAGATATGAAAACTCTAATAGGAACCTATGAAAACACTTGGAACTAGATCATAACCCCAACCTAAACTACTTCCTCACCACTATTCCTTCTAATAAAACAGGTGTATCATTACAAAAGATATGTGGTAGATCTCACTTGAGGAATTGTACCTGGATCATCATATGGATACAACTTGTTTCTCATGTAAATGTTTATATGGTTATTTGACAAAGTCATCCTATGAGATTAAAACATTATGTCAGATTTAGTCCTATTACTTTAAATTCTCAGAATTCTGTCAGCACCAACAGCATCTAGGGTATATAACAAGAGGCTGCACAACATTGTCGTAGCTGTATATTAATGGTTCACTTCATCTCCAGCCTATGATATATTCTTGTTTTACATATGAGTTTTGATATTAATTAGGGTTACCTTTGGAAAAGGAAAATTTAGAAATGTATATTCAAAACTTGGTCTTTATTGCAAATAACTATTTTTTTAAAAGTTCAGCAGTTCTTCTTCCAAACACAAAAGCACCAAAGCAAACCTCAAGCAATGCCAATGAAAAGATGTTTTATTCACTTGTCTCCATAGCAACATCAGAAAAATAAAGTTTGGGATATGAAACTTTATTAAAAACAAAACAAAACATGATGCAGGTGCAAGTGAATGAAAATCCATCTCTGGTATTATTCTTGCATTGCAGAAATGTGGCAATATGAGCAAGCAATAATAAATGTTAAATTAGCACATTTTCATAAGCACCTCAAGTCAAGCGTTCATAGCAGGATCAATGCATTAACTAAACACAATACCTGGAATGCAGATCTTCTTGGGGGTTCTTCATCTTCCTTTTTTTCTTCCTCTTCCTCTTCTTCACTGTCCGTCTCAAATAAATAATAATCTCCACTTCTGACCACTAAGCAAAATAAAATATTTTCTTATTTCTTGTGGAGAAACAAAGTGCCTCGTATCTCTATATCATGAGACAACACAAAACTATTGTGTGAGAAAGAGGCTCAATGACAGAACAGAAAAAACAAGAAATGAATAGAACCAGTGGCAAATAGATAATCTGGCATGACATTCTGAGGCATAATAAAGAAAAAGTAAATGTTACAGGAAAAACATATCACGATGGGAAGAAAATAGCCTGATAACATGTAAAAAAGTTGGAAGCATACTATAAAAAGTGCTTGAATATGTTAATTTATAAATGCCTTATTTTTTCACAAGCAGAGAAATCCCATCTTCGTGGGTATCTTGCTGGTATGTGAAATTCATATTTTTTTGTGAGCACCAAATACATAAGCTAAGTTATATCACTGGAAGAAAAAAGGTAAAACGAACAGCGAGGAGTGTGGAGACATCCTATGCCATTTTTTAATCATTTTACTATATTCTTCAAATGTAAACAAGAGATAATGTAAAACAATTTCCTAAACTGAAATTGTCAAAGTCAAAATCTTTATTACAGTCCATTACCAGAATAATGAAATTATTGATAAAAACAATGAAAATATAAAATATAACAAATGCACTCTGGAACAGTATGTGAGATCACAATAAAAACCAATTTTTGTCTGTGGATTTTAAAAAGTTCTTATGCCTCCATATATTCAAGATACGATGTAAATGAACTGGACCTTATATCCTTGAACAGAAGCACATAATTTTTAAACCCTGAATATGAACTAATTTGACAAAACAAGGGAAACAAACAAGAAAAGTAAAGCAATAAGCAAGAGTAAAATTAAAGTCGGAGCATTACATTTTTCAGTAAAGCTTATAAATGTAATGTCTCCACGTGAACTGAAATAGTTTATCTGTAATGATTGAGTTACCAAGCAATATACAGAATGACATTTTATAGTACATTTGACCCTCATTATATACCTTTCTGAACAATCAGAATAACTTACCCTGTTCAATCATACCTCATTCTTCTTTCAGTCATATACTGAAGATGCTTTCACATCAATATATCTATTTCTCAATGTGGCCAGATCTGTGGATACTTAAACCCAGAGACTGGAGCCCATGAACAGACAAGACAGCTTTCTATAAACCCCCACTGGTGGACCTCCTGATGGCACCTGGTATTTCTGGCCACTGTGTGACACAGAGTGTTGGACGGGATGGGCCTTTGGCCTGATCCAACATTGGCGTCTGTTATGTTCTTACAAATGCCCCAGATTAGCAAAAACCCCGAAATCTAAACATAACTTTAAAAAAACCCACTGTAGTTTAAACTCTCTCAAAATAACAGAAGCAGAGAGTGTAGCTTTAAGAATCAAATGCCAGCAGTGGCTATTATTAGGCAAATACAACAGTACTGCTGGCCCTCAAGCCTTGGTTTCAGTAAAGGTAAGTGGATGGGGAAGGGCAATTTCCAGGGCTGTTTTGGTCTCTGAAGGAGGACTGATTGGGGCCAGACCTGGCAGCAACCACCAGGTGAACTACTACCATATGATTTGCATGGCTCATCCAGGCTGGCTGCCTGCTACTGTTCAACAGCACCTACTCCATGAACACTAGTGCGGTGTGGTGGTTAGAGGTTCAGACTAGGAACTGGAACACCCAGGTTCAAATCACCACTCTACCAAAGAAGCTCACTGGGTGACCTTGGTCTAGTTCCACATTCTTAGCCTATCTTACCTCACAGCATCACTCTGAGGATAAAATGGAAGAAAGGACAATGATATAAGGTGCTTTGGGTCTCAGTTGGGAGAAAAGCAGGGCATAACTGAAATAAATAATAAATATAGCTGATGTTGAGAGGCAGTAAAGGTAGGTTGGTGGGTGGGTGGAGAGTAGAGGAGAAAAGAAAGCAGTGAAAGGTGAGGATATGGGGGTTGCCAAGAGGAGGGGAAGAGGAAATAGTGTGGGGGAAGGGAATACAGGGGGAAATGAGAAGCCCACTTGGGGCCTTTCTGGGTTTCTCGATGCACAACTGGGTCTGACCCAGCAACTGACAATGCACAACTGTCCATAGTTTTTTGGGTAAAAGCTATTATGGAGAGTGAAGGACAAGGGGGCACATAAAGGTTGGCTGGCTAGTGGTTGGGAAGGCAATAAGGAAGCAAGCAAAGGGGAAATACTATGGGGGCTTTCATGGAAGGGAAAGCAGAAATAGTGGGAGAGGGGAAATGAGAGCCCCCTCCAAGTCCTTGCAAGTCCCCTGCTTGTTAATATCTAATGTAAAAACTCCTTCATGTCTCTTATTCTATAGGAAAAAGGGATATGATAGAAAGTGGATTTAGCTGCCTCCCTTTAAAGGAAGCAATCCATTTTTATACTACAGTCATCAGCAGTACTCATTTTGTGTAGCTCACAGCGTACAAGTTGACATGATACATGTCCTCTTGTTCTTGGTCATAAGGACTAATGCCAACAAAAAAGTTACTCCTACCAACATCTCATAGAGTTATAATATTCTGCTTTCAAATGCTAGGTCAGTAACGGATGAAACAGCAGCCATCCAGGATTTAATTCTGGATGAGAGGGCAGACCTCGCATGCATCACTGAGACTTGGCTTAGGTAGTGGGGGGGAGTTTACCTCTCCCAACTATCCCCCCCCCATAGTAATATATCCGCATAGGCCTGGCAGCTGGGGCGGTGATGTTGCTGTAGTCTGTAGGGATTCTCTCTCAGGCCTGTCTAGGATCTTGCCAGTTTTGAGAGTGTATATCTAGTGTTAGAGGTGAGAAACAGGACTGGGATTCAGTTGGTATACTGCTTGCCCTACTGCCCAACTGTCTCCCTGCCCTAATTAGTGGATGTGGTCTTGGGAGGTGTGTTGAGGACTCCAAGTTTGGTTGTTTTGGGAAACTTCAACATTCATACCAAGACTACCTTGTTGGGAGCAGCTCAGGATTTCATGGTCTCCATGAGAACCATGGGCCTGTCTCAGGTAACAATAGGCTGTGCAGGTTGCACTCTTGATTTGGTGTTTTGCTTGGGGCAGGAAGATGATATGAAGGTGGGGGATTGAAGATGGTTCCCTTGTCACGGGGTTTAAAGTTGTTGGGGTTTAAACTTATAGGATACCAAAACTCCAGAGGGGTGGGGGATCAATTAAGATGATCTGCTACCATAGCCTGATAAATCTGTTTGGTTTTCAGATGACATTGGGGATTTTCCTG
>NW_015168051.1:385497-410136 GCF_001447785.1 Gekko japonicus
CCTGCTGATATGGTCAGCACTCCTCTCAATGCTTTGGTTGACCTTTGGAGTGGGGAAATGACCCAGACAATTGACCCAATTGTACCTAAGTGCCTTCTCTCAGGTCTAAGACCCTTGGTTTACTGAAGGGCTGTGGATGATGAAAAGACAAGGGAGATGGTTAGAGTGGTAATGGAGAAAGACTCTGGACAAATCTGTCAAGACATGGGCTAACACTTACTTTAAAGCCTATTTTATAACTGTGATGTCAGCAAAGAAACTATTTCTCTGCTACCATTGCAACTGCACAGTGTGGACCTGTGGAACACTTCTGGGTGGTCAGGGGCCTATTGAGTTGTGGCCTATAGAAGGAGGTGGACTGTTTTGCAGACCACTATTATCATTTTATTTAGCACTTAATGAATAAAATCTCTCACATCTGTTCTGACTTGGATTCTACATTGGCAGTGGTAGGACTGAATGGTCTGAGGGTGCTGATCTGCCCACTTGTGTGGGATATCTTTCAGCTTGTCCAGTCTGAAGATGTGGACAGGAATCTTAGAAGTTAAAGACCTACCACCTCCTTGTATGACCCCTGCCCCTCTTGGCTGCTTAAATAGGCTGGTGGGGTGCTGGCTGGCAGAGAGGGTCCAGAAGACAGTAAATGCCTCCCTCAGAGAGGGGGTGGTTGGTCCTGCTTTGAAGTGAGCACCAGTGTGTGCACTCCTAACAAACTTACACTGGGCCCAGAAGAGTTGAATAACTAGTTGAATAACTACCATCTAGTCTAAATGTACCAGTCTTGAGCAAGATGATTGAATGAGCAGTGGCTGGCCAACTTCATGGATTCCTCGAAGAAGTGCATTGTTTAGAACCATTTTAATCTGTTTTGTTACCTGGTTATGGACTGAAACACCTTGGTTTTCTTGGTGGATACCATAAGCCAGTAGATGGACAGGGGAGTGCAACCCTGTTAATTCTCCTGGACCTTTTGGTGGCTTTCAATACCATCTATCATGGTATCCTTCTGGACTGCCTTTTGGGCTTGGGTCTCAGAGACATTGTTCTGAGGTGGTTCTGGTTCTACCTTGAAGGTTGGTTTCAGAGAGTGGTTATAGGGGACTGCTGCCTTGCCCCTAGGCCTGTGGCCTATGAGGTTCCTCAAGGTTCCATCTTATCCCTCATGCTTTTTAACATCTATGTAAAGCCATAAATTGGAGAGAACATCCGGATATGCAGGCTGATTTCCCTCCAATATGTAGCTGAAACTCAGCTTTATCTTGTGCTGTCAGCAGCTCTTATGGAGACTGTGGAAACTGTGAACTGGTCCCTGTGACAGTTTTGGAATGGATGATAGCTAACAAACTGAAATTTAATTCCAACAAAATGAACGTGTTATTGGTGAGGGGGAAGTCTGACCTAGGAAATGGGTTATCTACTGTTTTGGATGGGGTTGTACTCTCCCCTAAAGGACCAGGTTCATAGCTTGGTGGTGCTCCTGAACCCTAGCCTCTTGAAGGAATTGGGGCAGCTGTGGCCAGAGGTGTTTGTAGGGAGGAGGAAAGATAATACTGATCAGAACTTTGCCCAGTATTATCACAGCATCAAGGACTGTCATTGTAATCATAACAACATTCAGTTATATCAGGCACTCAGGTATGAGGAACACTGCAACATATTGTGCACATATATTTTATATATAAAAGGAAGGTATGATTAAACAGCAATAATGCACTCTTGCAGGCATACATCATTGCGGCAGAGAATTCATCGTAGAAATCGTAGCCAATTTCTCAACTGGATCATATGCCTTCTAGTACAGGCCATACTCCCCCCAGCATAAAAATAAAAATTTTAAATAATCTCTTTAAATTGTTTCATCAATATGGGGGAAACACTGTATTATTTCTTCTCCCCACATTGATCCTTACAGTGAGACTTATGCTTTGGAGATTACTGGGTAGCAACAGATATGTGAAAGCTTGTTTCTCATGCCATGCCTTCCCCAGCAGAAGAAAAGCTCTGAGAACTGCCAGTGCAAAAATAGGTCACAATGCACACAGCATGCATGTTTTTGTTTAGATGTGAGTGTGTGTACGACCAAATATTGTTTTACAATATTCAAGATCATAGCAACAGGTAGCTGTATTTGAGTGATTCAAATAAGCAAATTACTGTCTTCGAGTTTTGAAAAGTTATTTGATCAGGAAGTCATACTGGTTGCTGGTGAATAACTACTATTCTCAGGGCTTGGCCGTAAGTTGCTTTCCACAAGTATATGCATTATTGCAATAATATGTACTGTGCACTTGCTTCCTAAAACATATAATGAGGGTGAAATGAATCAGAAACGCTGAAATGAATGAGAACAGGTTAACAGAAGTTGCATGGCTGCAGGCCTGTCTCATGCAGTGGCCTCCAGCAGACAGCAGTGGAAATTTACCAGTGTTCTTTCCACAGCTTTCTGCCAAAACACAATCTACTGCAAAAGACAACCTGAGATCCTGATAACCTCCGAGCCATTCTCATAATTGCAATTAGAACAATTATTCTGTTTCCATAAAATGAATATGAGGATTACCAGAGATCATATCCAAGTCTGTTCTGGATAGTAATCATCTAAATTAATTTGCAAGATTTATCTGAAAATCAAAATGATTAGATTCATATTCACTAAAGCCTTAAAAAAAGACACATCTCTAATTTTATCATGCCCTTTAGAAACATATATATATACACACACACACATATACACAACATACATAGGCACAGTTTACTTGTGACTTGACAGAAACAGACATCTAAAATATCCTCAGTTCTTTAAGTGTACTTTTCCTGCACTTAGGATTTGCTAGCTGGAGTGGAGTTGCCTTTTTTTGAAATAGTTTTTGAAATAAAACTACTAAGGTCTAAACAGATCGGATCCTATCAAACAGATCTGTGAGTACCATAAAAAAGATTTTTGCCAATGACCACTTATGCAGCAGCTCCTTCCTCATGCAACGTGGTCCCACATAACCAGCATTTTGGGTGTAGTGAGGGGAGATGTGAGAAAGTCTTGCTCTATGGGTGGAAATCCATGTAACTTTCAGTTACATCCAAGTTATAATAATGACTTGATTTCTGAAAAGCATCTACATTCAGATTGATACATTATTACTTTTCAAGATATACCCCCTCAAATATATTTTTTCGCATAGTACATATTTGGTTTAACTTCAGAGAACCGAAAACTTCCATAAAGGTATACAACTGATGAACAGCCAAAATGAAAAAAAAATAGTTTCTTGCTTTTATTTGGGCTACTTTTTGTCCGTATAACTGTCAAGTCACAGTTATAAAACCATGCATAAAACAAACTGGTCTTGGGAATGCCTCCATTCTGGTCAAGGATATAAGGGTTAAATTCATATATTTGAAAGATGATTGAAAAACCTACTGGAAGCATGATCAACCCAAGGTCGCCACCACTGCTTTTTTTTGCCCTTGGTTTTCTCTTTGTCTGCTTCGCCTAAAATGAAATATGTCCAAAAATTAATTTTACAAAGTGAGAAACATATTATTTATATTTTCTTTCTTCTCTCTCTAAAATGTCCAGACTGTGCATGAACATTAAATTCTAATATGAAAGGAAAAAATGCACCTATTCCTTGCTATTTGTTGACTAGCTCATGACAGAAACATGGACAATTTTGTCTAGTAATTAAAATAAAGAATTCTACTTCAAATCTGAAGATATTATGGAAATAATAAATTCTATATAAAGTTTATTCCTGACAGTTGTCTTTTCTTTTCTTAAAAATAAATATTTTATGTGAATTATGGGAATTCCCATATTGACACATAATTTTTAGATATTTCAGATGGTAGCCATGTTGGTCTACAGTAAAACAGTTTGATTCAAGTCCAGCAGCACTCTAGAAACCAACCAGATTTTCAGGGTATAAGCTTTTGAGAGTCAAAGCTCCTTTCATTAGATACAAGTAGTAAAGGAGATCCCTGAGTCTTTGTATCCCAGTCAGAAGGTAGGAGGGGTGCTGTAAAGGATGCTTGTAAAGGATGCAAAACTGTAATGCATATTGTAATCTGCTTGATTAGAGCAGAAGGTAAATGTTTGGGGTCTGAAAATTAGCATCTGTGTGACATAAGAATCCTATGTTCCTATTCAGCCCTGGGGGGCCCATTTGTTACTCAGCTTCATACTAGCGAACGATTCAAATTCAAACGTGAACAGTGAATCTTTTTCAACATTTCTTGCAATACAAAAACATTTTGTTAGATCTCAAGATCTACAACTGGATCTTGTTACATGTGATTTCGTAAGGAGCTCTCTAACCACTTATTTTAAAAGGAGACAGCAACCCTGATGTGGGCAACGAACTGAACGTGCAGTCTGTTTCTCCACTAAAGGGAAGGAGAAGGTAGTAGAGGTCCAAATGCATACTGAGGCCATAATCCTATGCACATTTACTAGGATTTAAATCTCTTGGAACAAACTGGGAATTATTTCTGAGTAAATAGGCAAAGGATTAGGCACTCTAGTTGCTGTAGTAAGTAGCTGGATGGAGCATAACCCCCCCCCCTTTATTGAAATCAAACAACAAACACCAACTATAGATGTACAGAAGGAGTTACTACCATCATCGTCATCATCATCATCTTCAGGAGCCTTTTGGACTGCTTGCCCATCTGAAGATTCTTGGTTCATGCTCAACATCCTCTCTTTGCCCTTTTTATATTTTTGTTGCCTGGCTTTGATACGATCCATTCTGTTAAAGGAGATTTTACACTGTCAGTCATCCTTGTGGATCACAAAGTTCATGTGATTCTTTTTGAGGCAAAATAATTTCAAAGCATTGTTAAAACATCATTCGATTATTCTTTCTCTCCAACTCGCCCTCACTTTGTTTTTTTACATTGTCATGAAAATAAATTATAAAGAGAAGGTTTATACTGTTGTATACACTCTGATTTGATATGCCAGAATTATCCTCCTAACTTGTCTTTCCAGTTCTTCAGGCTGATGTAAAAATTACTGTTGATTATGACTAGCAGGGAAGGGTAGGCTGTGCTTCCCTAAATGATAAAAGGTCAAAATCTGTTGGTGGTCCCTGGCCTGAGAGATATCTGGCTGTTCTCAACCAGAGCCAGGATGTTTTCTGCCCTGGTTCCAACCTGGTGGAACTCTTTGCAGAAAAACATCTGTGCCCTGTGGCATTTGATGCAATTCCACAGAGCCTGTAAGTTCTGCCAAGCGTCTGGTTAAGGACGGTGATGTTTCCATCTTCTTGGCACTCCCAACCCCTCCCTCCCTGTGAAACAGTGGCACTATTAGAATTTCTAGCGCCATCTGTTAAACTACCTTCTGTGTTTTGTTGGTTTTAATTGGCTTTTAATGATGTATTACACAATACTGTTGTACACCACCCTGAGCCCTGTCCTTCGGGTGAGGATGGTTTAAAATAGAATTTAATAGAATAATAAATAAATAAAGTGTTTGTAAGCCTGGACAGAATTTTGCTAAGGCAAAGAAACCAAAGAAGGGTCTAGGTAAGGTTTCCAGTTATGAGAGATGGGCTGGAACATCCTGCATAGCTCACCATCCTTCTACAAGGCTACTAATTCCTGTTAGAATATGCTCAACTGGATATTGCTTACACAATAAAATCCCCAGTATTTATGGGACTGGATCAACAATATCTGATAGCATAAAAGGCACTCTTGATATTACCCAATTCTGATATTCCTTTTTCAATAAATAGTGGAAACATCTAGAATCATTTCAGGCATCCTTTTCGTTCTATAGCCTGCCTGCTATAGCCTGCTATAGCCTGAGGAAGGACCATGTCCAACTGAACAGTCCAAATACTGAGGAAGGACCATGTCCATTTGAACTTTAAGGCCAGGTTTACTGTCCATTCAAACAGTGCCATTTTAAAGGACATTTAAAGGGCTGTTGCACTGCAACCCAAATTGGGCACGCTTCCTCTCACTCTCCTGCTCCTACACTTGCTGTTTCTGGGTTGGGGGGCAGTGCAGGCACTTCTTCAATATGAATTGTTTTAATCTTACATCATAATTTCAAAATAATGGTGGAAGTACCACTTTTAATTAAATAGATTTTATATATTTTATATGCTCCTTATATTAAAAATTATACTCATGCCCTTCCTGACATTCCAATATGAAATTTAATAATAGTTTTTGAAGTGCACAACCCTAATTCCTCATGTTGTTCACACCGTTTAACCACATTTTTCATACTGTTTCTCCATTCTATTCCCTTTCTTTATTGTTCTCTACCAGATGCTCCTGCTGAGTACAGCCTTGGCAGCTTTTCTAGACTGCACCCGCTCCGCAAAGATGGAAACCTTTCTCCAGCCTAAGGAGTCCTCCTCCAACTTAAATTGCTTGTTAGTTAGAGGAAGAGTAAGTTAAGCTGTAAGGGCCACGGTGGCTCAGAGGTTAAGACGCTGAGTTGCAGACCAGAAGGTCTGTAGTTCGGCACTTCGAGACCCTAGTGCCGTGTGATGGAGTGAGCTCCTGTCTCTAGTTCCAGCTCCTGCCAACCTAGCAGTTGGAAAGCAAGAAATTGCAAGTAGATAAATAGGTACCACTTCGGTGGGAAGGTGTTCCATGCAAGTAGATAAATAGGTACCACTTCGGTGGGAAGGTGTTCCGTGCACCTTGGTGTTTAGTCATGCCAGCCACATGACCACGGAAACATCTTCGGACAGCGCTTTGAAACGGAGATGAGCACCGCAACCCTAGAGTCGGATTCGACTGGCTTTCGAGCAAGGGAACCTTTACCTTTACCTATTATCTATTTGGTTTTGCATGCATGCATTGCACTTTGATCATGGTCAGTGTGCACTGTCTTTTACCATGTTTTAAAATTGTTTTTAAACAACATATATTTATCCTTTGTATTTGTATTCTTATAGGTCTCCCTGAAGAAGTGTAGCTGAAGCATGTTGGGATGGTATAACAGAATAACACTACCGTACTATTTCCCCCATTGCACAATAGCTTCTTGGTTTTTTGCTTCGTCATGAGTGTGGCCCTCTTTCTCCCACTTTCATATTCCTACATGGCCATAAGGTCGTGAGGCTATGCAGCTCTAGTTCTTCTGGCCCACTTCTTCCCTTCTCTCTCACACTTGTCATGGAAGTGAAGTTAGAGCAATCCTGGATAAGGAACCAATTCTTTTGGAAGAAACTTCTTTGTAACAGACCACTCATCGATAGGAGATGAGAGCATTCCTTGTTTTCATCCTTCCTTTCAACCCCAAGTCAGCAATGGACACACATTATGCTTAATGAGCATGTCAAATACATCTCTAAGAAGACACTCAAACCATGTACAATGCATAAACCTCAAATAATTTTTTCTAAGACTAACCATTTGGGTTTGTTATGTGTTAGGCTGTACCCCCCCACCAGCAGCAGATCAGACAACTAATCTCTAGAGAAGGTGGCCAGCTGAAGGATGGAAGAAAGGAAAGCAGACATACTGTCTTTTCAGTTGATCCATTGATTTCTTCTCTTCCTCAATTCTTGCTTTTACAGCCTTCACAATGGTGGCTTGGAAAAGTTCAGCACCTCTGGAAAAAAATTGCCCCATAAACTCAAGTAAAAACAATGCAGCACAAATTCATATACATATAACAAGAAAACAAAGGCCAATGCACACATCATATATTGCACTCACACTAATGGCAAAATGTAGAACAGGATAGCACCAAACATTGTTACCTTAAAACAGCATTTATCTGCTTTATTTTAAGGAGGGGGGTGGGAATATAAAATTCTTAGCTATTTTTAGCACTAGAAAGAGACTTTAATCTGGAGAGCTGGGTTCGATTCTGCACTCCTCCACATGAAGCCAGCTGGGTGACCTTGGATCAGTCACAGCTCTTTTAGAGCTCTCTCAGCCCCCAAAATATGTCTAGCTCGCCACCTAGCATGACGCTAATGAGCTAGAACTTAAGGCTGCTAGGCAATCTTTGGATCTCCCAGCTATACTACACACAATGCTGTATGATAATTATTATTTGGCAGAAGTGAATGTTCTAGTTATTTCCCACGCTAGCCTTATGAGAATTGACAAGCATCTACATCAAAGATGCAAATCATACAGCTCATTGATAACTGATACCAAAAAGGGCCATGGCTCTAAGGTAGAACACATGGTTTCCATGCTGAAAGTTCCAGTTCTAATCTCTGTCATCTCCATTAAAGGATCTCAGGTTGTAAATAGTGCAGATACCAGAGAGCTGCTGCCGCTCCGAGTAGAAAATACTGAGCTAGATAAACCAATTACATGATATGGCATAAGGTGGCTTTATAAATTCAATGCCTCTGGAATGTTCTTGCCTAATTATTGTTGCTTCCAGACAGTTGATAATGAATTGCACTTCCTTAGGATGCCGTAAAATCTGAGCTATTCCTTCTGGCTTTCATTCAACTCCAGATTGCACACACCAGGATGCAGACTGTATGCACCAGCCCCTTGGAATTCCATCAGAAGTTCTCCAGAGCATTGGAATGCATTACTGTGTATTTTTTATGCTCTGCAAGCATAGCAAACAAGGAGGGCCACTATTATCTCAATTATTATGGTAGCATGAAGATTTATATGGTGAGGGTACTGTGAGCCAGGTACACAGTGAAGATACAGGTAGTAGTAACAGTGAATAGCCATGTGTAGCTTGCTTTTTTCAAGTCAGTGATAGCAAGTAGGTTCTTTCATGGCTGTTAGCTTGCCATTTAAATCTTGAGGCATTCTGTATGTTATCTGTGGAGAATCTTGTGGCCCTTGGTTTAAAACCAAAAGTAAACGAGGTCTGAGGACCGCTTATGAACGTGAGTCGTTTAAGCATTGATTAAAGAGAAAAGAAAGCTCCCCACCCTAACTACGCAATAGAGAATTAGGCGAGCGGGGGAGGGACGCCTTCCGAACGCATGAACCTTTGAGAGAAAGAGGGGGGGAGCGGAAGAATAACAGTTAAAACAAGAAGTACTTACCAAGGAGTGTTTGAGCGTTTAAACGCATAGACAAGCCCCAATGTTGTGGGACTCCCCTAGACAAGTGAGGCACTGGTCATGATCGTTGGACTGCGCCATCTTGGTCCCACGTCTCGTGTACTTATTAAAAAGTGCCATTACCACCCCAAAACATGACAGAAATTCCCTTCTCTAAGTCTCTGGTTTGTTTTTTTTAAGGTTATCACCACAGAAGATCAATGCTGTGAGTAAGCAAACAATCTGAGGTAGGTTAGAAAGAGCAAAGCAGGAAAGTGTCCTTTCTCCATGGCAGTGAAGAGAGGACTGAGGGAGGAGTGCTTTTCCCACCTCTGTCACATGCCAGTCTGGTTGGGAAGATTTCGGTGCAGGCCAGAGGGGAGGGGGAGTGTTCTGAACCTTCTGAAAAGAGCCTCTATGGCTGGTTTGCACAAGTCCAGTACCATGTGGGACTGCACAGAAGCCACAATGACGAAATTAAACTTCTTCTTGGTGAGGACGTGGTACATCTAGTATACCTGTTGTGGAGTTCAAGGGCCTCCATGCTCCTGCCCTCAGCAGCTCCCTTATCCATCCTGCCTTTTTCTGTCCTGCTTTGGGTTGCAGAGCCTCAGAATTGGAGAGGATAAGGGGTTTGCAGCACCTGGTTCCTCCTCCTCTCCACAGGGTATCTCTTGCACAGCCAGGAAAGAGAACCACCTCCTCTCCCGCCACCTGCTCATTGGCCTACTTCTAAGCCCCTATGAAGCTAGTGCAGCAGGTTGGACATGCTCAGTCAATTCCCCCTGAAATCTTGCAAGAATTAGCAGACTCATAGACCTCGGGCAATCTCAGACTACACCTACAGCCTCTTTCCCCCATTGCTCTAGCCAACCTAAACTGCCAGCAGCTATTGGCAGTGATTGCACTGGGGTTTTAAAAGGCCCACACTGTTTTACTGCTGTTGCTTATTCCTCATTGCTGCTGCTGTTCTGGCTGGCTGGCAGCTGGTAGGTGTGGTTAAACTGTGGTCTTAAAGGGCCCATACTGTGTTGCTGCTCTTGCAGCATGATTCCTTGTTGCCAGTGTCCTGGTGAGCTTCCCTATTGCTGGCACCAGAGGTTCCCAAGTGAGCATCCTGTGAACCCAGGGTAAGTCTGGGGGCAAGAGGAGTGGGCCTGCTCCAGGACACCTGATTTTCTTTGCTGAAGTAGGGGTGCTTTCTAGGAACACATTACAACCATCTTTTGCCAAGATGGTGATCTTCTTGAATAACAGGTATGTTTTTTTAAAAAACTGTGATTAATTTTTAGTTGTTCAATTATATGGAATAATTGATTAAAGCTCATAGGCCTACATTGTACACATTAAAAAAACAACCTATCAATCTGTCATACAAATTGTCAGAATGCAGTTGCATCAATTTAAGTAGCAACTTAAATACTGCAATTTACCTGGATGCCAGAATCTGTGAAGCTTTAATATCTGCAACCACATGAAGGAAGTAGTAACTCATGAAGACTCTTCTTTGAAGCATCAGGAAGGCAAAGCAAATACTGTCCCAGATAATTCCTGCTTCCCCACTAGGCAATTTACAGATTTTTGAATCAGCAGCTGACAAGAGTGAAAAAATTCCGCCATCACATTATATATAAACTAAAATCTAGAGCAAAATGTTTAAGTTCAAATTCACCACCATATTATATAAGAAAAATCAGTGGCAACATTTCATTTGAAAAACAGGTAGATTTTGTAGATTTATTTGAATTGTCAACATTTTTATAGAAACACAAGATAGATCAGAAAAAGCTAGAAAACAGCTTGCTATAATGGCATTGTTTCAGATGATTTCATGCTTTTTAAATTGTATTTATGCATTCACTGTGAGCTGCCCTGAGCCTGTATTGTGTGGAGGGCGGGGTATAAATGGAATGAATAAATAAACAGTGAGTTTTCAACAGGATCGAGAGAAGAGGTAGTTCAGAATGAGGGGCTGATGAAGCCCACCCTGAAGGCTTTGAAATGTGACTCCGGCTTAAAGTTGAAGCTCCTTCTGAGTTTCACATTTTGCAAAAACTTTAGCAGTTTTCTAACAGAACTCTATTATAGGACGTATGTCAGATTATTACAAAATCCAAGTCTGTGATGCACTATGACAGTGTTTTACCAATATCCAGGGCACCATCCAACATGATGACACAAGATATAGGATGTCAAGAATTAGATGCAAGCCACTTTGCGTGTGTCCTATTGTTAAAAGTTGTAGTCTGTGTGTAAGTAAAAATCATACTTTCAAATGTATCAAAGTGCAAGTTTTATGTTCTTAAAGTAGTAAAATGTAGATGTCACAGATCCCTCGAGAGGTGGCATGCAAATGCCCTAAATAAACAGATACATGTAATAATAAAGGAATTAAGTAGTACTTACGAATATCATAACCTTTAACTGTACAAGACAGGCTAAATGCCTGGATTACCCAACAACTGTTCTGCATTAATGACTGAACGTAACCACATGCTCCTATCTAGAAAAAAATAGAAATAAATATATTTAAATATTTCACGTACAGAAATATATTACATTAAATTGGATGATTATTAGCTTTAGTCCACTACTAGGTGCTATTACCAAACAGTTTGGATCCAACTAATTTATTCATTTATTTAATTTAGTACATTTTATCCCATGTTTCCTTCGAGATGCAGTTCTTCCCTTCTACATTTTATCTTCACAATAACACTGGGAAGGAGGTTATCCAGCAAACCGTAGGCTGCTCTCTGTGTTATTTATTTATTTATATTTATTCATTTGATTTATAGCCCTCCCTCCCCTGTATGCAGGGTGGGTAACAGCATTCATAAAACACTCCATACAGTTCAAATTATTAAAACAATTCTATAATACAACAGTATAGCAGCAAGTAACAACAACTAATAGATGTCATATAAAAGGGGCACAACCAAGTGGTCCTTATCCTAAAATTTAACTGATAAGAAGGAAAGGGGAGGAGAAAGAGGAAGGGTGGCTAGTCGAGGATGGAAAACCATTGCTGTCTTCAACCACAGGCCCAGTGGAACAACTTGGTCTTGCAGGCTCTGCAGAACTGCATCAAATCCCGCAAGGCCCAAATCTCACCTGGCAGAGTGTTCCACCAGGTCGAACCCAGGACCGAAAAAGCCCTGGTTCTACTTGAGGACAGCCAGGGATCACCAGTAGGTTGTTTCACTGGAGTGTAACTCTTTGGGGGATGTACCAGGAAAGGTGGTCCCAAGGGTACACTGGTCCCAGATCATTTGGGGCTTTAAAGGTTAATACCAAAACCTTGAACCAGATCCATTATTCAAC
This sequence comes from Gekko japonicus, assembly GCF_001447785.1. Lineage (NCBI taxonomy): Eukaryota > Metazoa > Chordata > Lepidosauria > Squamata > Gekkonidae > Gekko > Gekko japonicus. The sequence continues at coordinate 397,824 of NW_015168051.1, forward strand.
CCAGAGCCAGTGCAGTTGGCAAAGGTCTGGCTGGGTATGGACTCTGTAAGAAGTTCCTGTAAGAATAATTGCAGCTGCATTCTGGACCAGCTGTAGTTTCTGTGTCAGTCTCAAGGGAAGCCTTTGTGTAGAGCGAGTTACAGTAATCTAATCTGAAGGTGACCACTGCATGGATGCCTGTGGCTAAGTTGGGGAAGACAGGAAGGGGACCAGTTGCTTAACCTGGTGCAGATAGAAAAATGCCAGTCTAGCTACTTTTGTGACCAGGGCCTCCACTGAAATGGAGGCATCCAGAATCACACCCAGACTTCTGACTATCAGCCCTGGTGTTAAAGGTACTCCATCAAGAGCCAGGAGTTGGCATCCTAACCCTGAATTTCCCTGGCCCAGCTGCAAAACCTCCATCTTAGATGGCTTTAATTCCAGCTCGCTCTGTTTTAGCCAACCAACCACAGCCTCCAATCTTTCGGCCAAAATATCTGAGGTGGCATTCAGCTGGCTGCTCAACAACAGATACAGCTGGGTGTCATCTGCATACTGGTGATGCCCTAGCCTGAAGCTCCACACCAGCTGAGTAAGGGGGCACATATAGATGTTAAATAATGTTGGAGAGAGGACTGTTCCTTGGGGGACACCGCATACCATGGGCTATCATAGTGAGACCCTCTACCCTAGTGCCACCCTCTGTTCCCAACTTTGGAGAAAGGAGAAAAACCACTTCTTTCAAGGTGACTGTCTCACCAACCCTTACTCAGGGCTTGGTCATGCATGCCAGATTCACTTTTTTGCAGTGCAAAATAGTTTTGCAATGTTGCGGTCAATGTTGTGGACCTGGCACTGCACAACATCAGTGTTGGCAAAAGGTTTACCTTCCTAGCCCCACTACCAGCATGTCTTGGGATGGGACAAAGATTGGAAGGAGACCATATCTCCGCCTCCTTCCCTTATGTTTTAATAGCTGTTGTGCAAGTTATTTTATTATTGAAGTTTAGAAGTGTGTCCCATTACAGAGACCATAGTCAGTTGCTGGGCAGACTAGATCCCTCTATACTGAAAGAAAAAGCAAGGAAAAAAAGAGGGAGAAATTAGAGCATGGGCTATAAGAGGGACAGAGAACAAAAACTGGTGTTAAGAATCCTGCCTTGACTGCATTTCACTACAAAACTCTCCTTGTGGAACAGATTTTCCCCTTTCTTGCTACAGCCCCTTGCACTACCTGAGAAGATATTCTTATGTTTTAGAAACCCTCAAGAATGGTAGAGGACATGGCACAGAAGCAGCTCAAGACAGAAAAGGCTGAAGAAAAAAAACTTCAGCTGACCAGCTGCATTAAGTACATTGTCCTTTATCAGCCAGTAAAAGCCAACAAAGAGCTTTTGATAAGAGCCAATTTTGATCAACAGACTTCATAGTCTGTCGAAGAAGTTAGTTATTTAAAAAGGATTTCCCTTCTTCCAATAAAAACCATTTAGGGCTCATAAGAAGAGCCAATTGACTACAAAGTCAATTGAGGGTGTTACAGATTCCATATATTTGACAGTTTTTCTTCAGATTCATTCAGCCATCAAATAGCTGTAAAAGTTCTTCAGTTATCAATTACACAAATCATCTGAAGATGAGGGTTCCCTTTCAAGCAGGGAGATTACTGGACATACGTTACAATACCTATGTATAAAATCACTGTATTACAATATGTATATTCTATAGTTTATCCTATATAAATTTGGTTTAAGAACACTTATTTATAAAAGACCTTGGAATAAAATGCCCCAGATACTTACAGAAAATATATTTTTCATTGTAATCACAAACACATTGTATGCTATCAGCCAGTCCCAGTAACGAAGAATGCTTCTGATAGGTTTGAGTAACAGATCTCCCCCAAACAGCAGGAAATAGAAACAAGCCACCAAGTAGCCCATACAAAATATACTGATCCGAGTGGTTCCCGTTATAAAGATGATGGTGAGGACAAACCAGAAGAGATAACTGAATGTTATCACTTTACACATATCTAGATAAGAACTGTGATAAAACAAAAGGGGAGAAAAAGATGCAAGATCCATTTTAATTCAGTTCCATAGATGTTTCGATATAACAAATACTCGACAGCTATTTTAAAGCAATATCTGGTAAACATACAGCATATCTTTCACAGTGATAATGACTACATGCTTCGATGAAATCATCAGGGCTCTAGTCGGGGGGGAGCTCTCAGGTACGGAGCTCCGGAAGAGAACCTCTAGGGGGCGGGGCGGTCACGTGGTGAAGCCCCGCCCCTTCTTTACCCCGCCCTCTGCTTCGATCCTCATTCCGTTTGGGAATGAGGATGAAGCAGGAGGGTAAGTAGCCGGGCCTTCTGACACACTTCCGGTGATGTCAGGGGGTGTGGCCTTCTGTCACTTCCGGTGATGTCAGGGGGCGTGGCATATGCAAATAAGTTATGCTAATGAGTTATGCTAATGAGCTCCGGCAGCTCTTTTTCTACAACAAGACCCCTGGAAATCATCATATGATATTGACAATGTACCATCTGGTTCATCTTTCCATTGGTAACTCCATGACTTTCCTTGCATAACTTATTATGTGTTATTGGTTGAACTTCGCAAGACTGTACAGAATCTATCATTATAATTAATTAATTGCTCACTGTTTCTAATTTGCAGTCAAACAGTAACACAATGAAACAACATTGTACAGTTTCTCCAGAGGCAGGTATTGTCTAATTTTTGAAGCATGTGATGATTCAGAGCTATTATCACAGGACCACGTCTCCAGCAGATTTCTACCAATGGCTTCTTTCTCCTGTGATTATCATGTACACTATATTATTTTACTTGTTTATTTGTAAAGTTTCAATAATTAAAATGTAAAATATGTACTGAGGATAAATTAAACATCGTAGAACAGTCAGCATTTTTTCACCCATGCCAGGCCTGCCAGCCGGCTCCTTATTTGTTTGGGTCAGACCTTGCCACGTTGATCCATGCAACCATCACTCCAGACTGGACTACTGCAATTTGCTCTATGTACAGTTACCATTGAAAATACTTTGGAACCTGCAGGCGGTCCAGAATGAAGCTGCCAGGTTGCTGACTGGAACATCATGTCAGCTCACATTACTCCATTTCTGTGGCAGCTGCACTGGCTACCAATTAGTCTCTGGATCCAATTCAAGGTGTTGATGTTAAATCTAAATCCTTTAACAGTCTGGGACCCTCAGACCTACAGGACTGCCTCTCCTGTTACAACCTCCCACACACTCTAGTCATCATCTAGGGGCCTCTTGCAGGATGGCTTGGTTAGCTGTGACCAAGGGAAGGGCTTTCTCAGTTGTGGCCCCTATTCTGTGGAATGCACTCTTTGATGACACCCATGCCCTGCCGGACTTGTTTAATTTCTGCAGGGCTTGCAAAGCTGAATTGCTTAGGTTGGCCTTTGGAGGACAGACACATGTTTGCGCTGTTTTAATAGCAGTATGGTGATAGCCACGTATTTTAATATTTTATTTATTGATTGATTTGATTTATACCCCGTCCTCCCTGCTGAAGCAGGCTCAGGACAGCTTACATAAAAATGTTAAAACAGATAAAAACAGACTATAAATATGAATATAAAACCCATCATAAAGTGCTAGTAGGCAATTTGTATAACAGTGGTGAGGCACTGGCAGCAGTCAATCATAATAATGAGTGCAGTCCACAGTTGATGTTAGGACTGACTCTCAGCCTGGTTCATGCTGGCGACCGACAGGTGGTGGTACTAGGGCACAGGGTCTTAAGCTTATTAGGTGCGGCTCCTTAATTGAATCCCTGGTGGTTTTGTTTAATGTTTTATATTGTTTTTATATTGCTTTTACTTTATTGGTTTTAATGTTGTAAGTTGCCACAAAACCCTTTGGGTAAGCTGTGACTAAAAAATCTAATAAATCAATAAGATGCTTAGAAAGATGTGTAGCCATTGCACATATCCCTTACCGGCAATGGATAAAGTCAGGGACAGGATTGTGTTGGCTAAACGATGCCGCTTCAAGGTTCATACAAATCTCCACATTGTCTCCAGCCATGATACGTACAGCAGCCTTGTTCTCATCTTCAAATGTTTGCCTTTGTAAGGATGCACATAGCAGCAACATAAAATCATCTGGTAGCACAAAGATGTTAGATAAAATGTCAGCCACTAACTTAGGTTAGCTGTATAAAACACTACATTTTAGTGGAGATAATCTACAGTACCCGTTTATTATATTTTCCATAATGTACAATCCACTTTACTTCCTATATAGAACAGTATACATTAAGCCACAAAATGATTCATATGAAAATCTTAAAGCTAATAGAACACTACCACATATACAGTGCTAGCAGAAGTATTAAACACCTATAAGCCATAACTACTTCAAATGAATAGATAATTAAATGAGGAAGAATAGGTGTCTGTGAAGATGATTTCACAGCTGCAGCCCTGCAAGCAAAAGGGCTTTGCCACAAGCACTGTAGAATGTTATTACCCCAATGGATAACACCTAAAGTAGGGCTTCTCTCAACATTCCTAACATATGGGAAAGGTAATTCTTCTGATTTCAGGTGTTATAACTTTCCCCATGAGATTTCCATATCTACCTCTCACAGCGATTTAAATTTTACATTTTCTAATGACTGCCATTTTTAACTATTCGAAACACGTTTTTTATGGTAGAAAAACGAAGCAATGTCTCGAAATTTGTCAATTTAATGAACATTTAATACATGTAGGGACCTGCAAGGAGTTACATTATGTAGGGGACGGGGCACAGTGAAGGAAAGAAAAGGACCCTTCTTGGCCCACTACTACCACATGGGATCTTCCTCCAGTCATTGGAAATGGTATTTATTTATTTATTTAATTCAATTTATTTATGCAGGTATGCAGTCTCATCTGGCTTACTCTCTCACAGAGAGTCCAAGGCAAAGATAATCATCTTTCCTCTCTTAGATGTGACAGCAATCATTGCAAAGTATTCAAGGCTTACGAGTCAGCTGTGCATGCTCAACCAGTCATCTCCTCCAAACACACATCATGCAGTGAAACTCCTGTGATGCGTCCATGCTCCTGGCTTTGGTTCATCAAAAAGAGCAGCAGGCTGCACCCTAAGCAAAAACTAAGCCCTTGATAACTGACTCAAAAGAAATAGTCAGCTGAGTACAGTTTAAGAGTTTTGAGGGAGTACTGGTTCTTATGTGTCTTTCCTGCAGGCAAATGACTAAATTCTGGAATACGATATGGTTTAGAACAATACACTTTAGACCAATAATTTTAAAAGTGCACTACAAAGAATGATAAAGGTGTAAGGCTGCCTAGGTGTTCACTGAAATACTTACAGGCAAGGAAGACTGGGTTTGGTTGACGAATAAAATCTGGAAAGTATAACCACTTGATGATATTATTATTGAAGTTGGAATTAGGGTTCCTCCATGGATAATCTATGAAAGTACAAGAAAAATTACAGTGTTTCATAACATTTATTTAGACCTTCTGCATATTTGCTAATTTTCTAGTGTTTAATGGAAAAGCAAAAGATTATCACAATCTGTAGAAAACAAGTACCAATACTCTTACCTTTACAAGAAGCAGGTGGAATGCCAATGCAAACGAAATACTGGAATGTAATAATGCATGCCAGAAAACAACAGTATTTTGGCCAGACCTCTGCAATGGCTTTTCTTCTGCGTCGATATAACACAATAATTAATGAAAGGCCATGAATCATGGCATAAAAATCCATTCGTTGACCAATTACATTTATTGATAAGAGGAAACAGGTCTGTGACAAGAAGAAAAATGTATAGAAGTTATATCCATCTGGAAGGATGATTTCTATATTCCTCAGCTTTCTTTCTTGGAAAATCCATAAAACGGCATGAAACATTTTGCATACTAACATGTAACAAACTGGAGGTCCACAGAGAATCTTAGGAGGAATAAATCTTAGGAGGAGTAAATTTGGAAATTCTATCTCATCCACTCAAATTTTCTCTGCAAACATTCTCTAAGTTCTCGGGGCCTTGAGGTGGCTAATTTCCAATCTCTCGCTGCTCTACTCATTCTATCCCATTTGGAGAATTTTCAGTATTCATCAGGCCAAAGGATTTTTCCTCACCATTTTGGTTAATTTACAAAGGCGTGTTTTCCGTATGGCCAGGGAGTCTCCCAAGCAAGTAGAAATCTCTAACACCATGTCTGTGAGTGGTTCCATTGTGCAGTTCAGAACATAAAAAGGTTAGTCAAGAATAGAAGAGGGCCACTCTTCTCTCTTGACTAACCTTTTTAGGTTCTGAATTCTAGGTTTTAGGTTCATTTCCCCCCTTTCCCTTTTTTGTCCATTGTGCAGTTTTCATCATCCACACAGGGACCAGCCAGTTTATTATTAGACACAGTGATAGTTCTCTAATATTTCTCTCATCCAATGTCATGCTTTGTTTACTCTTTTATCAATAATGGCTACTTCAGTATAAGAAAAAGTTCCCCCTTGCTTGCACAACCAGAAAAGGTTATAAGGTTGCTGTCAGAGGTCCAGCAACTACATTCTAGACATGGTTTGTTATGATAAATTTGATCAATCCAATTGAAGACTCAGGAAACAAAGGGGATTACTGCTTTCCTGAGGCTCACATGGAAGTAATGTTCTCCATGCACACTACAGTACAATGTAGAGTTGCCAGTCCCCAGCTGGGGGCAGGAGATTCCCAGGTTTTGCAGGCTCCTGCCTGTCACCGGCCAGTTGGCTGGCAGGAGGAAACCCCCATCCCCCCGCCGGCATCTCAAAGGGAACAATTATCTCAAGGGTTATGAAACTTAACCTGTCTTCAACTAGACAGCCAGTGGTTAGAGTGTCAAACTAGGATCTGGAAGACTCAGGTTTGAATCCTCACTGTGCTGGGATGCTTGTTAGGTGATCTTGGGCCCGTCACCTGATCTACCTCACAGGGTTGTTGTGAGGACAAAATGGAGGACAGGAGAAGTGTTGCACTTACCTGTAATTGCTGTTCATCAAGTTGTCTTCTGTACAGGCACACACTGGGACTGGGACTGTGCAGGCCGGCTGCTGGAGACCTTTTCCAGCATTTTCCTGGAGAAACACTTTGGGGGAGACCCTCCCCTTTGGAGTGTGCTAGCTACCATTTTCCCACTCAGATGGTCATGTGCTCCAAGGGGAGGTATTCCCCTTCCCTCTGTTCTCCTGAGCTGCTATGAGCATGCAGAGAGGTAACATATAATGGGATAACAGAAGAGGGACAGGAGGGAGGCAATGTGTGCCTGCACAGAAGACAACTCAATGAAGAACTGTTACAAGTAGATGCAACACTGTTTTCATCATCGGTCTTCTGTGCAATCCCACACGAGGAGACTGACACGCTACTTACTTGGAAGGCAGGAATGGAAGCTCTCACTGGAACAACCACCTTGCCCACTGATGTATTCTTTCTTGCATTAGTGTCTATAGAGTAATACTTGATGAATATGTTGGAGGACAACCATGTAGGTGTTCTGCAGATGTCAACCAGTGGAGTACCTCAACAAAACACAGCCAAAGTTGCCTGAGAGTGTGTAGAATGTGCTTGGACATGGAGGAGACATGGCAACTTAGCTTGTTCGTAACAGAGTTTGACTTCAGAGACTATCCACCTAGATATGATTTCGGATACAACTGCATTCGCCCTAGAAGCACCAGAATGGCAAATGAACAACCATGAGGTCTTACAGAACAGTTGTATTCTTTTTAGGTAACATAATAAAGCTCTTTTGACATCTAACAAATTGAAAGTATTTCTGCCTCCAAAGAGGGTGATGGAAAAAAGACAGGTAGGATAATGTCTTGCATCAAATGAAAGCTAGTCACCACCTTTAGGAGGAATTACAAATTGGGTCATAGGACCATCTGATAAGGTTTGGGAGTGCTCCACTGAGGCAGATGTCTTTGCTGCTCGGTTTTCAGAGCAAGATAACGCTTTCTCCCATAGACTAGTTGTCAAAGGTCAGGGTAGGCCTCCAGAATGAACTGAAGGCAAAAGTTGCACAGTGACATATTGTGCCCCTTGCCCATAGACAAGACAGAGAGGGTGTTCATCAGACCTTGACATTTTTGTGCTGCACTTAGTACATTTTTTGAAAAATGCTTACTGTGACATAATTGTGAGAAGGGCAGAAAATGAGGCAAAAAACCTCACTGAGGAAACAAACTCAAGAAAAGAGATGAAGAGAACCTGTAAACTGGACCTCTCACCATGGTGGCGAAGACTGAGCTGTCTGACTGGAAAAATGGTTGCTAGCATGTTCTGAAGGGGAGGGGCTAGTCCCAAAGTGTTTCTAATTACTAAGAAAATGCTGGAAAAGTCCTCTAGCAGTTTGCCTGAGCAAGCGCAGTCCCTGTGTGGGACTGCACAGAAGATCAATGATGAACAATGTAAGCTGCTTTGGGTCCCTGTTCGGGAGAAAAACAAAGTTTGAGTCAACACATCTACCCACCTGGATCTATCTGTTGGGGAGGAAAAAAGGGATATAAATAAGTAAATAAAATAAATAATGGCAGCGGCAACTCTAAATGTCCAGAACTGCATTCCGGAATTTAAACCCTGGTCTTAGAGGAGCCCAAAGAGAAATGGCATCTTTCATAAACAAAATTAGAAAAACTGAATACATTAAAATTAGATTAAAAGTGTTGGGGGGGGGAATTAGAAAATTTTTTTTAAAGGAAAAACAAAAAAATAGGGCAGAAATGATTGTGCTCCCCTGTTCCTGTGGTAACACTGCAATTTGTATGTAAAGAAATAACAGTTCACAAACCCAAAATGCAGCCATTGCAATAATTACTCCTTTAATCTGAATGGCATTGAAGTTACCTCCAAACCAAACTTGTAGAAGAAGTAGTTTACAAAGTACTTGAGACAGTTAAGTATTCCATCATCCAAATGTAATCTAGTTATATCATGAAAAATTGTTTTGGTTTCAGGTGCAGTGAGATTGTTTCGACATCTATAGTATTCCTGATGTCGGTAGACGGTAACTTCAAAGGCCAGAATTGCCAGCATCAGCAGATTATTCTGTAAGAGAAATTAAATCAAATAAGATACAAAGAATTAATTAATTGTATCAAAATCAAACATGCTATAATTTACAATATGCTGCTAAATATCCTAGTCTACTGTATTGTACGATAAAAATCAATTTACATCTCTTGTAAATAAAGCATAAGGAAATGGTCTTCAAACAAGAGTTAAAGTCCATTTATTTATTTCGATATTTTCTCATTGTTGAACAAAAGCACTAGACCGACATTTAAATGTTAAAGGGAAAGCTTGCATATTGCCTACTGTCTGCATTTAAAATTACCTTCTATTACCATTGGATTACCTTGCTCTGTTTGCACTGTGCCATTAAAAATAAGGCATCTTATCCTGAAGGCTGTTTTCAGTTCTGTTTCTGTTCAACAATACTTATTATCATGTCTCATCATATATATTAATCTCCCCCACCTTTCTGCCTTCATAGGATAGCTCTGGGGTCAAAATCTCCTGGTGGTCCCTGGCCCAAAAGACATCTGGCTGTCCTCGACCAGAGCCAAAGGCTTTTCACCCTGGGCCCAACCTGGTGGAACACTCTGTCTAGTGACATCTGAGCCCTGTGGGACCTTTCACAGTTCTGCAGGGCCTGTAAGATAGAGGTGTTCCACCAGGCCTACAGTTGAGGACAGCAATGGTTTACCAGCAAGCCTGGCCTCCATCTCTCACCCTTTCCCTCCCCTCCTCATGTGGGTGGTATAAACTGACATTAGACGCCTCTAGATGAACTTGAGAGAGGGCACTTGGGAATGATCATCTTAACCGTCCAGGGCATCTTGTCATTCCAGTACTGACAATAACACCAATCATATCAACAGGAAAATCCCCTAGATCCATCAGAAAGCCATTTGGATCTATCTGGCTCTGGGAGTGGATCATTTTAATAGATCTCCCATCCCTGCAGGGTCTTCTAAGTCTAAACCCAAGCAAGCAGTGATCTGTCCATGAGAAGGGAACCATTGACAATTCCTCTATCCTCAGACTGCATTCTTCCCACCAAGAACAAAATAACAGAGCAAGAGTGTGACCTGCACAATGTATAGGACCGGTTATTACCTGAAAAAGGCACATGGTTGTCATGGAGGCCATGAAAACCTGTGCCACTCCCGACAATACAGCCTCAGTGTGAATGTTGAAGTTCCCTAGAATAACCAGCCTACAGGTCCCCAACACCACCCCCATCAGTTCAGGCACGGAGACTGTTAGGCAGTGGGGTGGGCGGTACACCTACTGAATCCCAGTCCTATCTCTCAGTCCCAACATTAGGCACATAGCCTTGAAACCGCAAGTGTCCTGAATGGGGCACCTGAGTTAGGGGGATAGAATCCTTACAGACTACAGCGACACCAACCCACCTGCCAGACGGATGCTAATGCATCACCAAGTACCCTGAGGGACACAGTTGGGAGAGGTTAACCCCTCCCTACATAATTTGTAGATATTATCATATTATTGCATATTAGAATCAGTATAAGAAGTGTTATTTACAGGTCATCCAGCTGTAAAGACACTTTTACAAACAACATGAGGAGAGAGCAGAAGAAAATAGGAATTACCCTCAAGTATACAAGCAGAGAATCAGGCGACTTTCTTAACCCAACCCATTCAGATGGATCAACGGGGCCTTTGTAGAGAATGGAGTCAATCAGAACTTTTCTCTCTTCCTCAGTACTGTTTTCAGGCTAAAATGTTAAAAAATATATGAATTTTAATTAGATCTCTTCAAAGAGAATGTTAATTAAACAGAGGCAGGATTAGATCAGCAGAGCAGCTAAACAACCCAAGCACCTGCAAAGGGAATGATAATTAAGAATAGGCTTTGTATTTGTTTTTCAGGCACTTGCTAGCTTCTCTTTATAAACAGCTGACCTTAAAGGTTCCAACTAGCTATAGAAAGCAGTATATCATGGCATAGCCAACATCAGTATTCTGCTTGTGGGGATTGCATATATAAGGGTATCACTGTGGTTTTCTTCGAACACAGAGCTTTTCATCCAAAATAAAGGAACCCCATGATAGATATTGACATAATGAAACAAATTTGAATTAAAATGAATCTCTCCCTTATTATAAAAGAGTTTTGGGTGCCAGAATTCTAAAATTGGCCCCTTTAGTGTTAGGCCGAAAAAACTGCCACTCGGAAGACACTGGCTGGGTTCATTGGCTGCTTTGTGCAATCCCGGCCAGCGTTCCAAGGTCATTTACATATGGAAGCTGATTGGACTACACTCCATTCCACACCTCAAACTCACCCCCCCAAGGCAGTTGGAATTTTCAGTTCGGAGAGGAGAATGATGTCAGCTGCTCCCTAGGCAGAGGCTGTGTGTGTGTGTGTGTGGGGGGGGGTTGTAAAGACAGACAGGCAGATAAACGTTGGCTGATGGTTGCCAACTCCAGGTTCGAACTCCAGGACATAGGGTTGCCAACTCCAGGTTGGAAACTTCCAGGATATTTTAGGGATGAAGCCTGCTGAGGGTGGGATCTGAGGAGGAGGAGGAAGAGGGGGACCTCAGACAGATACAATGCCATGCTGCCCACACTCCAGACAAGCTGTTGCCAGTCTCCAGGTGACAGCTGGAGAGATCTTAAAGCTTTGGTGCTACTTCAAAGTTCCCCAGGAGCCCAAAACAGAGAAGTGTTTTGGAAAATCTTGAGGAATTGTTTGGTGCATTTACGATGGGGCTCCTGGGGAACTATTGTTGCCAATCTTGGCCCAGCAGCCATCAAACCATTCTCTTCAACCCCCTGCTGTGCAGCTGACTTTCCCCTAGGGTTGCCAATCTCCAGGTGGGACCTGGAGATCTCCCACTGCTACAATTGATCTCCAGATGACAGAGATCAGTTCCCCTAGAGAAAATGACTGCTTTAGGAGGGTAGACCCTATGACATTATACCTGCTGAGTCCTTCCGCCCCCCCCCCGCCCAATGCTGCCCTCTACAGAATCCACCCCCCAAACCTCCAGGTATTTCCCTCCTTAGAGCTGGCAACCCTACATTCCCCTCAGTGCCTGTTGGGAGTGGGTGGTGGGGGAGGGGAAGGGAGTGGGCGACCGGAGGCTTCTGCCTCCTGTCTCCGGTCCTGGAGTGGGGGGGGTGGAAACGGACCCGGCAGCCGGAGGCTTGCACCTCCAGTCGCCGGCCCTGGAGTGAGTGGGGTTGAGTGGGGGGAAACGGACCCTGCGGCCGGATGTCGGCCCTGGAGTGGGTGGGGGTGG
>NW_015168051.1:410514-437310 GCF_001447785.1 Gekko japonicus
CGCTGGCGGGAGCCGCGGTCGCCCGGGCCGAGATTGGGGGGGCAAGGCGGGCGACAGAAGGCCGATGCCTCCGTCGCCCGGCCCTCTACAGAATCCACCCCCCAAACCTCCAGGTATTTCCCTCCTTAGAGCTGGCAACCCTACATTCCCCTCAGTGCCTGTTGGTAGGCAACTAAGCTTGGTCCTGTCACCTACTTTGGCCTTTGGGAGAAAACACATTGGGGCCAATCCTGATAGGGTTGCCAACTCCAGATGGGAAATTCCTGGAGACTTGAGGGATGGAGCCTGAAGAGGGTGAGGTTTGAGGAGGGGTGGGACCTCAGACAGGTACACTGCCATAGACTCCACCCTCCAAACCAGTCAGTCTCACATAGGGAACCATTGTTGCCAATCTCCAGGTGAGGGCTGGAGAGCACTCAGTATTACAACTGTTCTGCAGAAGGGAGGGCAGAAGTCAGCTGAAGTCAAAGGGGCAGATAATGGTAGGTTGGTGGCTAGCTGGGAAGGAGATGGGGTTGCCAACTACATGCTGACAAATTCCTGGGGATTTGAGGGGTGGAGCCTGGAGAGGGTGGGGTTTGCAGAGGGGTGGGACCTCAGACAGGTAGAATGCCATAGACTCCACCCTCCAAACCAGCCATTTTGTCCTGGGTAACAATTGTTGACAATCTCCAGGTGAGGGCTACAGATTACTCACAATTACAACTGCTCTTCAGGTAGCAGAGATCAGTTCCTCTGGAGAAAACAGTGGACTCTGTCATTATACCCTGCTGAGGTCACCACAGCAAATTGACACTGTTTGCCCAAAGCCAGAGCACTGCCCCAGAGCCTCTTTCTAGATCCCGTTGTATTGCTTTCACAACGGGCTTTACTGCTAGTATATTTAGAATACAGAAAATAACTTTAAGAAAAGGGTACTTATTAAAAAGAATGTCAATCAATTTGATTCTAAAATAATCACCATTTTTTGTCAATGACTTTGCCTCAGCAATAAAACTGAAAATTGGTGGCCCAGTCTCTCTGTTTTCCTTTTTCCTTATCCTTCTCTTTCTTTCAGTTCTTTTCCTTAAGAATAATGGCTGTCCCCTGCTGCCATTTCACATGGCTCCTGGAACCCACTTCCTTTGGTCTCATACTTGCCATTCCTATCATTCCTCCTCTCTACTATATCATTCTCCACTATATCATAATCTTTCCCACTTCTTTCCCATCACATAAGCACATGTCACCATTTGCTTCATTCTCAAAAAATCCTCCCTTGATTAACACTGCCTCTTCAATTATGGTCACAATTCATTTCTGTCTATCCCTTTCAAACTGAGATCTGATGTTTACCCCTGATGCCTTGAACGGATCCCTGTAATTTGGTTTCTGTTTTCTGCCCTCTTCTGAACATGCTACCAGACTGTTCTTGCCCTCTTTGATCTCACTGATGCACTGAGATAACTGGTCATCCTGCTCTCCTTTCCTATCCAAAGACCTCGCATATCATCAATCCTAGTTCTCTTCCCAGCAGATCACTTTTTCTCTGTTGCCAGAAGGGAAGCGCTTGTTTGGCCTCCCAGCTCTCGACAGGGTTCAGTTTTCTCATCCCTAGTTACTTTCTTTCCATACTAGGGGTGTGCAACCCCCCCCCCCAAAAAAAAACCCACCTCACGGTATTGTTCGGGTTTGGGTATATTGAACCTGAAATATATAGGTATTTCCCAATATTCCCAAATCCTAATACTTGTATGGTATTCGGATTTGGGAAATATTTGGGTTTGCTGAATTTTTTTGGCGGTATCTGGGGTGTTGTGGGTGCTGTTCTTTGAGGTAGAGGCATCAAATTTGCAGCAAAGCTGCTGGTGCCTCTCCTCAAACTCCCCCCCAAGTTTCAAAAAGATTGGACCAGGGGGTCCAATTCTATGAGCCCCCGAAGAAGGTGCCCCCATCATCCATTGTTTCCTATGGTGGTAAAAAGGATTTAAAGTGCTCACTGTCCCTTGAAATATCTTCTCCAAGCTGTGCAACTCTGTGGCAAGTGAACTCTGAAGGCATTTAAAAGGCTCACAGTCCCTTTAAATGCCTCTCCAACCTGAGAGTTCACTCCAAAGGCATTTAAAGGTACCGAGAGCCCTTTAAATGCCCTTTGCAACTGTCTGGCAGTCCCCCCCCTCAAATCCCCATTTTTGGATAGCTGGATAAGTAGCCCACTGCCTAATTGGCTGAACAAATACCCGTAAAATACAGATAAGGTATTTTTCAGGTATTTTTTCGGCTCACTTTATGCCAAATGCACACTCCTACTCCATACATCAAATTCCAAAGCTTTCAGTACAACATATGCACAGAGAACATATAGCATTGCTTCTGTGACAAACAGTTCACTTTTCCTTCCATTTCATCATCTATAATGGCCAGTCTGTAGTTTCTATTTGGATGTCTCATCAACTCAGCAAGTCCATCTCTGGTCCATTTTTCCAGGTTCATCCTGCTAGAAGTTCCTTATCCATCAGTAGCTTACACTGTATTTTATTCCCTGAGGGCATGGTGCAAGTCCTTTATCAGGACTCCTAAAACCTTCCAGTTGCAAAATTGCTTATTTAAAAATTTCCTAATCCAGTTAATTATTATACCTTACCATTGTGCAGTTTGAAGAATATTTGTAAGGCTCAATAGTTTCCAGCTGGTACAACATTTTGCAGACAATAATCACACAAGTCCAAACAGTGCAGACACTGGATGCCAATGGACGGAACTGGGAATATGGTAAAGCAAAAGCCCAGGCAGTCAAAAACACGTAGTTAAGTAGGGAAACCTATAAACATAAAACAATGAAAAAATACAGATTACCTGTCAGCTTTTTGTGAACTTGTATTATGCTACCTCACACTCAACCATCGGCCTTATACTGAAATAAAGAATTGTAACTGCACTCTATGAATCTCATGACATAAGTTTAACATTTTGAAAAATGAACAGGTTCACAATACAGAACAGAATGTATTTAACAGTGCATAGCAGGTGAGAGGAAAATGAACAGCAAAATTAGTCCGACTCCTACAGTTGTATCTCACACAAGATACCCAATAGTCCCCAGCACTGATATTATACTAATTATGCAATGCATTTAAAATGCATAGGATGACACTGTCATATTACTGGCTTGGATCCTGTCTACACTTCTGCAGGCAGAAGGGTTTTTTGGCAGTTCCCCCCTCCTGATCCCTTCCCAAGCTTACATGTAACCGGAGCGGGAAAACTGCTTTGGAACGAGAGACAGAAAATGTATTGACCATTCCACTATTTATAATATAATCAGAGCAGAGGGGAATCTCTCAAGAAGCAATAGTTTACTACAGCTGTAACTTCAGCGGGAATACACAGGAGTGAAAAAGAATAGGTTACTCTTTATGGTGCTGCCAGTGTAACTAGCACAGAAGACAACCAATTTAATTCTGAATATATTGCTGGAGTAAAGAACCACTGCCAGAGAGCTCAGGAGACAATGTTCTATTAGATTTTACTTCATTATGATTCATACACCTTTGGCAGGTAGGCAGTGTATGCTGAGGAAAACTTTTTTTTGCATTATTACATTACAAGGGATGAACATGTGATTATTCAAGAAGAATGGAAATCCCATTCCCCTGCTGGTCTCTGCTTCCCCTCCTGCACTGACTTTGCTTCTCTGAAGGAAACCAACCCCCCCCCCGCCATCGCTTAGTAGAGGGATCAAAGGCCTCTCAGTGGAAGACAGAATCAGCAAATAGCTTCCAATCCTTTCCCCTCCAAATCAGTCTCTGCTGTCTCTTGCACTGGGTATGCTTCTCCCCACTTGTCTCTACATCCCCAAGTTTAGCTCTGCTTTCCCTCCTGCTATACTTTTGGCTCCAACTTCTCTTCTCGCCATTAAAATCCTATTTTATACAAATGTCTGTGCATGCACAGAGAGTGCTGTTAACACTTTGGTGCTTTGTTTTGGTTTTTAAAGCCAATTTTTTCTGCAAGCTTGGGTGTTACCCTGGATTTGTAGAACTCGAAACTGTAGTTATCAGTGGTTTCATTCTGCAGATTTTTTTTTCTGACAATCACATATCAGGATACTGTAATTATTATTATACAATCAATGCATATGCCACTTTGCAGACTGACATAAGTTTTTTTTAACAAATCTCTTCTATAAGGAATTTACAATCTAAATATCAACAGCAGAAAAGATTACAAAGGAGAGGTAGGAAGTGGAGAAGCAAAGGCTACTGTGAATGAAAGGCTCACTTAGGCTTATTTCCAAGTAGGAATGAAAACTAAGCAGTTAACTAAGCAGGCTTCATGAAAATTATATTTTCAGAAGGTATTTAAAGGACCCTACAGGCATCAGGAAAAATAAAAGGAAAATAGATGGACTATTTAAGAAAACAAGAGTTTCAAGCACTGAAGGTGACAGAGTTGGAGAAAGATCAAAGGAAGCAATATAATGGGAAATAAGAGAAGAGAGATAATGTGACATTTAAGAGGCTTTTTAAGGTGAGTAATTTTTACAAGACAGCACAAGGATAAGAGGAATAAATTATTTCAGCAGTGAAATAAGGAGAAAGTATGGTGGTGTAACAAAGATAAGCAAGAGAAAAGTAGGGATGGGCACGGACTGGACCATAGACCTAATTTTATCATGGACTGGGGACCGGTTTGTGGTCTGTGAGCCTGGTCCATGCAATTGCACCACTTGTGAACCACCTACGGACTGCCATGTTTCCTACAGAGTTTTGTGCAGTCCGTGGGAGCAGTCTGTGAGCCAGACATGCTGACACCAAGGATTGCCAAGGCAACAGGGAATTGCCTTCCCTTCCATCACTGAGGAACAAATTGCCTTCCCTTTACTCCTGGAAATGTGCTGCTGCAGCGCAACTTCAGAGAATGAAGGGGGGGGGCATGTTTAAATGCCTTCCCTTCCCCAGTGAAGGCAATCGGCCTTCTCTTCACTTGTGGAAGCGTGCTGCTGCTGCAGCGTGACTCCGGAGAGTGAAGGAACAGTATGTTTAAATGCCTCACAGCTGTGCCTCACTTGCTGAGATGCACTTCCAGGAGTGAATGGAAGGCAATTTGCCTTCCCTTTATTCCTGGAAGTGTGCCTCAGCAAGTGAGGGGAAAGCGTTTTGAATGCGTTCCCTTCCTGAATCCAATGAACAATGATTTGGTCCATAAAAATCCCAAAACAATGAACCTCCATGGACCTGTATTTTTTTGGTTCATACCCATCCCTAGTTGCAAGTTTAAATGGGACATGATCAGAGCATAAAACATAATTTTAGCTAAAAAGAAACAGGTGCATTTCTGCAATCATGCACTAAATAAATAAGATGACTTGGGTAGCCACCTACCAAGCTGTATATTAAAGTGCAAGGTATATATTTTTTTAAAAAAATAAAGGTTATATAGATGGTGTTAGGACATGTCACAGCTGAAGCTAAGTTTGCATTTTAATAAATGTAAAATAAGTCTAAATGTGAAAAGCTGTATTTCAAATTCTGAAATGCAAAATTCATATTTTGAACACCAAATGAATTGTCAGGATTTTGACTGCATGTACTCATTTTAGAGATAAGCCTTGTATTCATGCCAAAAAGTTATTTTGGAAACTCAAATGTCCCATTTTCAAATTCAAAATCCAAAGTATCATATTTTCAAAATGTCCATGATTTAATTTTATATGTCAGCACTGACACTTTTCTTTAAAGGAATACAGGGAACACGTCAGACTCAAACTTACCACAGAATTCCTCAGATGTATTTATTAAAGTGGGTTGATCATCTGGCCTAAGCTTTAGATGTTTTACTTTAGTTAAGGAATTAAGAAACAGTTTGGGATATCCAATATTTACTTGCCTCTTTTATTGTCACCCAGATAATGTATGATGAAACAATTTTGATAATGTGTAGCTCCAAAAGCCACCAGATAAAGACTTGCAGTTTATGAAAGTATTCCAGGAATTTCAAGAAAAGCACTGTGAGGCGGTCAATCACCAAATGCCACTTGTTCTTTAAATCTGCAAAGACAAGCCAACACAGTTGGTGAAGTATTTCTGCTGCCTTTATGAACATGGCTTCACTTATTGTCATGCAGAAAGGGGAAATCAACTGAAACAATGTATAAATCCCAGGAGTTTCATTTCTTAAGCTAAAATGTTTATTCCTAGTTATATTACAGATTTCATAGATGAACAGGAGAATTTAACAAAAATTAGCTCCACCATATTTTCCCACAAACTTAAAAAAATCATCAATATGAATCAGTTATTACATTTTTTGTTTACTGATTTCTTAGACTGCATTAGTAACTAACAAAATGCCTACCATCATTACACAGTGTGATGGTGGTTGGAGTAGGGCTTGTACCTTACAAGAACTACTTGAAGCGCAGTGCATAATTTGGAGGCTGTGTCTGTGGAAAAGGGAATCTGGGGAGGAATTTCACCTAGGATCTGTGGTATACCATACAATTTGTCCTTCAAAGCCACCCTTCCTTCCCAGAAAACTGATATCTGTAGTCTGGACATCAGTGGTAATTCTAGGAGAACTGCAGGTTGTGGGCAACCCTAGCACCCCCACTTTAGTGCTGAGGCCTACTGTCTCCCTCCCCATCCCCAAGAGCACATTAAGGCCAAATAAGGATGACATAAAGAGACTCAGGCTGGTGGACAAAAGACTGAAGGAGAGCTGCATCTAATCACACTAGTGAACAGTGCTCTGAAATGAGTCTGGAAGAAGAAGAAAAATCTGAGACAAAGCCTTATCCAAAAGATGCATTCAGAGGTGACAGATCATAACTAGAAACCGCAATAATGTAATCAGTTTGTCTTTGCCACAAGAGACCCTTCCCTGTCAACACTAGGAAGACCTCTTGTTTACCTCCAAAGCAATCTTACCTGTCATTATTAACATATCTATTACCTCAACAAGAATCCATTTCCATATTTGGAACCATTTCTATAATCAGTCTGAATTGCTGAGACAGTGAAAATCCTATGTGCTGTTGATGCAGAACTTAACAGTGAATGTGTGTAGGGGCAGGGAAAGAAATAGAACAAAAACAGCAATTGAAAAAAAAATGTACAGAAACAGGGGAAAAAAGGATTTAAAAATTAATTTATTAAAGTATTTATACCGTGTCTTTTCTCTTGGCTCAAGGCTACAGAAAGAGAGAGCCAAATTAAATGCTATTTTTTTTTTATTATTTATTCGAGTATTTCTACCCCGTCCTACCCCACGAACGGGGTACAGGGAGTGCAGTGAAAAGTAGTGGGAGAACATAACCTGGGAGGTCCATTCTTACAGAAAGCAAAAGTGTGTGTGTGGGGGGGGAGATGAAAGATTTCTGTGCTGGGAAAAAAGAAAACCAAGGGTAATAAATGGAAGGACTAAGAACTTCAGTGGTGCAAGAGTTCTGTGGATAACACAGAGCAAAAGGTAACTGTGATGCCAGACCCTTCGGTGGGGGCCCACTGCTGCCAGGTCCCACCTCTCTGCTGCAGATAAACTGGCTAGTGGGGAGGGGAATTACCCCCAAAATGAAGGAACACATGACATTTCAGTGACATGCCTATGTGACTTCAACATTACCCAGAAGTGACGTAGGCATGTCAGGGAGATGCTCTGGTTTGGGGGCAAAAACTCTATCATAGAAACTAATTCTACCATAGAGGTTTTGCATAAAAGCCAGAGTGTCACCCCAACATCCCTGATGGGCCTACGTCACTTCTGGGTCACAACTAGGGCTGCCAAGTCCCCCCGGG
Source organism: Gekko japonicus (assembly GCF_001447785.1). NCBI lineage: Eukaryota > Metazoa > Chordata > Lepidosauria > Squamata > Gekkonidae > Gekko > Gekko japonicus. Next base: position 418,290 of record NW_015168051.1, read on the forward strand.
GACCGGAAATCCCCCCACCCCAGAGGCCCGTTCCCAGACGCCGGGGAATCGGGCCCCGGGGGGAACCCCGCCCCAGCGTGCACGTCACAGGGAAGTGACATCATGATGCTGGGCACGCTGGGGGCGGGGCCATGGCCATACAAGGGAAAACTCTATGGTTTTCCCTTGTATGGTCGTGGCCCCGCCCCCAGCGTGCCCAGCGTCATGACGTCACTTCCCTGTGACATGCATGCGGTGCTCGCGTGCGTGGCAAGACCCACCCCAGAGTCCCCCGCCAGCAAGGTAAGTCGGACTTGGCAACCCTAGTCACAACTGGAAGTCACGTGGGCACATTGCTGAAATGTTTAAAGAAACTCCCAACTCCTGGTAAACTCTGAACTCCCCAACTCCGCTGGAGGGACCTGGCAACCCTGAACTGAGAAGTGAGAGCTCAGAGCAAGTTGTGGATAGATGTAGCATAGATGATGGTTCAGACCTATAGTGGTGGGCTGTTCCAAAGTGCAGACAGATAAAAAGATTAACAGAGAATGGATTTAAAAACATACTAAGAATAACAAAAATAACTTTCTACAGTTAATACTGTGATAAGACTTTTTTCGCTTGGTTATACAGAAGTGTCCCTCAACCCTGAGTTGTGAACTAGTCCTCCAGAGTGATGTGGCATGTTGGAAACTAACTAATTCACACTCAAACACGTGCACACATAAATTAAGCCTACCTTCTGTAAGCCATTGTCTGTTTCTGGTTGCTACTGGATGTACCCATTCCAATACATGAGGCAGTGGAACTCTACACCCCACTATTCTAGCCAAGGAATGGCCTGGTCTGTTCTATACTGGAATGCTGAAATGTAGTATGAAGTAATCATCATATCCCATATTTTGATTATTAGTACAAAAATGTCTCATATCTATTTTTTTTTTCAAATTTCAGCTCTTGAGTAGCCTGGAAGTAATGTGGCCATTACTAGGGGTGCGGATTTTTTTTCCCCCTTGGTATTTTTTGGTTTGGATCTATTGGACCCTAAAAGAATTCAGGATTCTCAAAAAAAAACCAAAACCCAGATCCCAATACCGGTAAAGTATTCAGATCCAGGATTTTCTGGAACACCTGCATTTTTTCAGGTCCAACAGACCCAAACTAAAAAACACAGAGGGAAAAAAAGCAGCAGCAAAGCCACAAAAAACAGCACAGAGGTGGCTCAACTGGGGCTCTTTTGAACAGTCCCTTTAAATTGGACTGCCCAAAAAAGTTCATAAAGCAGCTGATCCTTCAGGGAGAACTCTCCTCACAGGCTCAGCTAAGGCTCTGCTGGGCAGCCCGGTTTAAACTGGATTGCCCAACAGAGCCTTCAAAGTACTTGTTCCTGCAGGAGAACTTTCCCTGCAGGCTTAGCTGGTGAGGAGAGTGCCCCCTGTCTGTTTTGTAGGCTGTCTTCTGCAGTTCTTTTAAACATCCCGTTTAAAGGGAATGCAGAAGAAAGCCCAAAAACAGCTGAGTGGAGGGAGCAATCTGCTCCAGCCCCTCAGCTGTTGTTCCAGTTTTGCTGGGAATTTCCAAATATATTGGGGATTTTTTCCAGTTTTTCCAAAAAATCCCACATACATCTGGGATGCCCAAATATATATTTTTGGTTTGGGTAGACCCGAATACACACCCCTAGCCATTATGCTCACCACTTTTCAGTAAGAAAGTTACAAAAGTAAGATCCCCTCTATATCCACTGCCAAATCAATAATAATGATGATGATGATGATGATAATTTGAACTTATAACTGACTGTCTTCTTAGATCTCATAATACTGGTAAAGTTCCCAGATAAAATTTGCAGGACTATGCAGATTTATCCCAGAGAACAAGCCTTCAACCAACAGTAAACTAAACAGAAAAAAACTAAAGAATTTTTCCACAGTTACCTGATATTTCTTCTGTCTCTGATTCATCATCATCATCGTTGTCGTCGTCATCGTCTTCTTCTTCTTCCTCCTCTTTTTCATTCCCGCCTTCATCATCTTCCTTCTCTCTCTCTTTTTCCATTCCTTCTTCTTCCTGTTCTGGCAACATTTTATCCGCTTCCTTTTCAATGCTGGCTTTTAAATTTATCATTGTTAAATCAGGCAGGCTCTCTTGGTGCACCAGCCTATTGACAAGATAAAACAGGCGTGTCAATAATCTGAGCAATTACAAATCCATAAACAATTTTCTCATATCAAACAAACAAGGAGTGCATGGACAAATGGATCTAATACTGTATATACAATGAAAACACTATACTGGATCACGCCATACTAGCAATTATTTTTCACTTGGATTCTAGTTATTTGATAGCAATCAGTGATATTGCCACCTAAACTTGACATTTCCCCCACAGAGGAAAAAATTGTCAGAGTTTAAGATGTAGAAGCATGAAATGACATGTTGGAACAGCAAGCATTTCATGACTTCACATGGGGACTTACTCATTTTGGCGGATTGGTAATTTTTTCTTGATGCTGCTCAAAGTAATTGACACAGAAAGAAAAGGGGAAATGAAAACAGAGGAGTTATAAAAGAAGATCAGAGATAAGACATCATGCTATATAACTCACTAGCATTCTCTTAATCCATCTGTAGCAGCCTTCTGATGCCAGGAGCATGCCATCCTAGCACTAACAGGGTGCTTCTATTAAGATGGAAAGTATATACTATGGTTCCAGAAGAGTTTCTAATCATTCTTGTACAATGTAAGTGAATTCTCTTAAATAGTTAACACAATTCATACTCTGAATATATTTTCATCTTTTTAGAAAGCCAAAGCCAGTGTGCTAGATTCACAGGAGTTTATTTTTTATTCCAAATTCATAAGTAAACACAAGAAACTATGAATTCAGTAGAAAATGTTTAGTTCTCCTCAGTGCCATTGCTTGGTGCTTTGAGAATGAATTTGGAAGAATCTTTGGGCTCACCTGTGTAAGCACTGACTAGAGTTTACTGGTTCGGTTGCAACAACAAACTATGGTTTGCAGCAAATCAGGAAATAACTAATTAGCTTGCAGCATGTCAGGAGGAAAATGGGTATGAATGAGCCTGAAGCTTCTTCTAGAGTCACTGCTCTAGCTCCAAGCCATGGTTCAGAATTATGTCTGAACAAAGCACCAGGTAGGTTTTCAAAATTTCTATGACAAAATTCATACTGATGACTTAAAAGGGGTGCAAGATATTTATTTTAATGAAGAAAATGTTGAACTCATATTAGCAAAACTATAAAGTGTCCTGGAGATGCAGTTTAGAAATATAATTTTACTATAATACCAAATTAATCTTCCCTTAGGAAAACCTGGTTGTCAGGTTACATGAAACTCAACCAAACCTTTAACTTTTGAGATCAAACTTTTCACTTTTAGTAATGAATACTGTTGCCATACAGATGATAACCTATCAGCCAGAATCTCTGATCCACAACAGTATGAAGGTATTCCAATCAGGATGATGTCATTCTTCTAAAAGAAAGTTTGGTCTCAAATACGAAGTTCTAGATAAGTGTCTTAATAGAGAATATTTTGGCAAACATGTCTCTTCACATTTGCTTCTGCCCAGTTCTGTATGGACAATGAAGTAAAAGGCTCGAGGCCACAAATACTTTCTAGATCTAGGATTGCTCATGATAGTAAGTACAGCATCAGGTAGTAAGCATGTCCAGGAGCAGACAAATAAGTGGGAATGCATGAAAACATATTCAGCGATTAATTATAATTAACATTAACATTTGGTCAATAAATCTTCATTTATATTATGAAGCACTGGCACATAATTGCATTTTTATATATGAGACAACTTCAACTACACCTTTTGCAGTCTGAAAATTTCAATTAGCTAATTCTTTTTCATTTAAATTCTAACAATAAAGCATGAATGGTACAGTTAAAAACCTTGAAAATGTACTTTTACACGGTAAGTACCTACGACAATGATTTCCAAGAGGAGAAAAAAAAATCTCTAACAATGTGGTCATGATTTTTCTTTTCAAATAGAAATGGACAAGTTCCTTCCAGCTCACTTTATAGTTAGCTCAGTTCTTCATAGGGTCGCCAACCTCCAGGTGGTAGTTGGAGATCTGCTATTACACCTGATCTCCAGGCAACAGAGATCAGTTCACCTGAAGAAAATGTCATCTTTGGATCGTGGACTCTATGGCATTGAAGCTCCTCCCTTCCCCAAACCCCACCCTCCTCAGGCTCCCCCAAATTTCCAGGTATTTCCTAACCTGCAGCTGGCAACCTTAGTTCTTTGTGCTTCTTTTAGATTACTCGTTAACACCATTTCCCTACTTCCCAAATGTTCATCATGATGAAGCCGCAAGAAAAGTACTCCCTTTTGGCCACCCACATTTCCAAACTTACCCCTGTACTGGGGCAATAAGAGGAAGGATTTCTGTGTCCTGTGAACTGGATACTAATGAAGTGCATGTAATGCCTAAAGGAAGATTTGGAAGTTGAGTTCCCAATGCCTCCTGATTTCAAGTACTGAGTAAAATGGCACTAAAAACTCCCAGGCATTTCTGAGGATACTAGCAGCTGGAACGTGTCAGCACAAATCCAGTGGTGCCAGTGTAAGTCCATTTCAACCTGGGCTCCAAAAAGCAGTTTATAATGGTTCCATGTTTTATGAACTGTGGGAATTAATTTCCAAATTGCCAATATTATGGATTTTGGTATCATCGCTGATCTTGATATTAAATACATTGTGTTAAAATAAATTTCACTGAATTCCTCTTAATTCCATATATTTTTTGCTTGGGATCACAGCCACAATATAATGATGATCATGCATGTTTAAACAGACATTATTTAAAATAATTTAATATTAGGGTAACAAATATGAAAAGCCAATGTTTGTCAGTAATGAGGAGGAGGGGAAGAGGAGAGAAGAGATTGGATTTATACCCCGCCCTTCACTTGGAGTCTCAGAGCGACTTACAAACTCCTTCCCCTTCCCCTCCCCACAACAGACACCCTGTGATGTAGGTGGGGCTGAGAGAGCTCTGACAGAAACTGCTCTTTCAAGAACAGCTCTGACAAAACTATGGCAAAAATATTCACTTATTTACACCTAAAGCTCTGAAGTGCTACCGTAATACTATTTTAAAGATTATTTCATAGTTATATCTATTTCCCCTGAATGTCCAGTTTTCTTCTGTCCTGACTAGTTACCTCCAACCAGCCCAGAGACTTGAACTCAGAGTCCTCAGGGAAAAAGCCTGAGGAACCAAAGCCACCAGCTGAGGAAGACCAGCAAGATTAAGGAGGACCTGCCATGGCAGAGGTGCCAGCAGACGATGTGTCAGAGGCCACCCTATCAGAACCTGCAGGTGAAACCTTGCTGCCAGAACCTGAGATAGCCACCAGGCCTCCACTGCGCAGGTCTGGAACCTGGGCCCATAGCCCCCCAGGATCCATCCCCTCTCTGCAGGAACAGTGGCAACAAAAGTCCCGGATTGAAGTGTCCCAAAGGAGGTCAAGTGCCAGACTGGCTGCGCACAACCCTATCCCAGAGCTACACAGTTAGAGCAATACTTCTTCACAGGATCCTGGCCACAATGTAGCACAGCCACAGGAGCTCAGCACCTGCCAGCAGGGCAACTGAGTCTGATTACTTCCCATCCTATTTCGGTTGAGGCTTGGGAAGGCTGCCTGCTGGATCAACTGGTCCACTAGACGCAAGCCTGCGTGCCAGCTCCTGTGCCCAAGCTTTTCTATCTAAACCCGAGGACACTGCTCCAGAGGAGACCTGACTGGGCTTGTCCGTAGAGCACAGGACAAAACAGAAGCTGTTAACACAGAGACCAGGATCTAAACAACCCATAACAGCAGGGCCAAATCATGTCCTAAACTATGATAACTTTAAGAGGTCCCATGGTATTATCCCCCAAATAGTAATTTTTCCAAGTAACTGATGGGGGGGTGGTATTTAAAAGCCCCTCATAATCTGAGGCCGTAAACTGTCATTTACTTAGTTTGGGTGTAAATCCAGCTCTGAATGAAAGGGTGGAATGTGGGAGGGCATGACAGATGGGCAAAGGTTTTGCCCCTTTCTGTAAGCCACCAATGCCCTTTCCCCCTGTTTGGTGCATGTGCAGAGCAGTGAATAGCCATTCAGGCCTGATGGAATGCTCGAGGATCCAGATGGGAGGGGGGAGTGGAGAAGAAAATCCTTAAACTGCCAGTTTTGAATCTTCAGAGCATGAGACTGGAAGAGTCCTCTCTCAAGATGCTTAACAGGTCTCAAAACCCTGCTTTCAGGGGGGAAAAACAGGCTAGTATAGTAAATGTTTTAGGAGTAGAGTTGCCAGGTCCCCCTGGTCCACGGCAGGGGTTGGGGGGGGTAGGATTGCCAGATCCAGGCTGGGAAACTCCTGGAGATTTGGGGATGGAGCCTGGGGAGGACGGGGACCTCAGTGGGGTACAATGCCATTGAGTCCACCCTTCAAAGCACCCATTTTCTCCAAGAGGACTGATCTCTGTAGTCTGGAGATGAGCTGTAATTCTGGGGGATTCCCAGGTCCCACCTAGAGGCTTGCATCTCTGTTTAGGTGCTAGGGATTGTATCTCCAAGCTGTGAAACTGGAGAGATTTCGCAGGAAAATTTATAAGTCTCAGAGCCTGGCTTTTAGGCAAAGCAGGTTGATTTTGTGAACGCTTTAAAAAGAGAGTCTCAGAATCAAGTTTAAGAGAAAACTGGCTAAAGAACTGGAATTTCCAGAAGGGACTCATACGGCAGGATTCCTAAGGTTGGGAAAAGGCCAAAGAGCCACCTCGAGAACAAACGCTTGGCTGATAACTATTCTCTATACCCAAGAATTGAGAACTGAAACGTTATAGCTAAGTGATCCCAGCAAATGGTGTGTGTTACATTTGTATATATTTCCAGTCCTTTTTACTGAACCAACCCTACTTTATCCAAGAAAGGTAATAAAATCCCCCCCCCCCTATTTACCTCATGCCTCATCTGAAATAACTGCATTTAGAAGCCATTTAGGTTCAGTCTGTCAGGTGGAGGTTAGGAGAGACGCTACACTTGACAAACTTTGCATCTCACTCCCTCTATTCAAACATCACTTAAAACCCCAGCCTTCACAGAAGGGCTGCCAAATTTGTCTTTTCTACTGTAGTCTTTCATGCCACCTTGGGAATGTACTTTACAGAGTCCCACAGCACAGCTTCTGAAACAGCTTTCAGATATGTGAGGGGCCACAATAAATAACACATTTGAAATATTGCTCTTTGGATTTCAGCCATTATGTCATTATCAGAGCAACCATAAGTAGTTACACCTTCCTAATTCCATGTCAATGGTCTTAGAAGGGTATAAATCTTCATAGGACTGCAAAGTATGAAGCTAAACATCAGTCTTTTCCCCACTACCATCGCCTTCTAAACTAGTGACTTTATAAGAATGCAAAATGATCAAATCGCATGCTGATGAAAAATGGATAAGTGTTTCATGTCTTCCAGTGGACTCAATATAATGCAGTCACTTTCCTGAATAAAGTCACACAAATGACTCAGCAACTGTATGAAATGAATTTAGATATTTACAAGAAGGAACACTTTATTTTTTCTAAGAACTAATCTAATCAACCTTGGAAAGCCTCTTGAGAAAATTTGGGCATCCTGGGGAAAAAACCAATGTTCTCGATGTCACCCCTACTACTACCACACAGTTGATCTTCAGACTCTTACCAGCTTCATCTCTTTTGATTTCTTCAGGAAAGACAAAGGAAGCCTGAAAATGGTTCTTCCTTGAAGGACTGAAGTTCTTCATGATACAGTCTTCATGATACAGTCTATCAAGGCAACTGTTTTCTCTATAGAATTGCTGGAGTCTTTTATTGTGTACTTTTTAAATTGATAGCTGGGGTGTTAACATGATTTTAAAACTATGCTAAAGTCCTGTTTGCAGGATGGAAGTTAACAATTTCTCTTCTTGAGAAAACCATACTTCATTTGTATAGTCTTGCAAGGAACACTGGTGATGTGGATGAGGCATGGCAGAATGTGCTTACAGAAAACAACATGAAGTCCAAAGTGTGCCATCTGTGCCATTCCCAATGAATGGGGATAGTATCTGAATCATAGTAACCAAAACATCAGAACTTTTATAATACTGAATGCATGACAAGCTATTGAAAAGTGCTTGCAATTAACAGCACACAATTATTTTGGCACAGGCAATTAAGACTGTATTATGCTGCAATACGTGCAGCATATCAAGAACTTTGAAACTATAGAAATGAAACAGTTCAGGATCCACTTATCCTCTAGTATAAGGGGAAATGTGTAGTTGGGTTGGGATAAGCCTGGTTGAGGAACAACTATATGGGAGCAAAGAAATCCCAGAATACAGTTGAAACTTGCATAGCATTAACATTGCTGAAGCTAAGTAGGTATGGATAGGAGATATTCTTGGAATTCTATGCATGCGACTTTGAGTTCAATGATGGGAAAATATAGGCTATAAATTTAATTAATATTAATAAATAAACTGGGCTACTATTGCATAATTTGCTGTTAGAGCTAGGATATATTTTGATTATATCTTTAATTGTTCATTTTTAAAAGCAATCTTGGGATAGTAAAAGGAGATTCATTTTGGGACAACATTAGAGGCCTTCTGACATACATGGGAAAGACTTGCCTCTTTTGTACAGAATAGGGGAGAAGTTTGGAACACATGAGAAGCATAATCCTAGAGGTTACGCCTCAAATAAGGAATTGAAATCTGTACAGTTTCTCTAAACAGTGCTCCAATTCTTAATCTTAATAGGACTGGAGAGGGGGTCTGGTGTATCAGGAATATACAAAAATATTTCCTTAAGAGGCTTCAGAGATCTGATCTAACATGAGGAGGAAGTACAGAACCATTGTACTAATCAGCTAAGTACTGGATAAAAACTTCTGAGATCCATTGTGAGAGATTTCCTTCTTATCAGGGAAACAATATATATTCTCTAAAATAATATTCCAATTATTAATCTTCATACAATTGGGAAAGTCATTTGCTGTAATGGGACAACAGTAAGATCTTGGTTTTTTGAAAGGCCCACTAACTGCACATTCTGTGAGAACTCTGCTTCAGAGACTTGTTATAGGGTATGATATGAAATTTGAACATAAGCAGAGTGTATGGTTTCTTTCTCAAAATACAGCACCAGAACAAAATAAATTGTCAATAAATTGTCCATAATGTTTTCAAGGTAACTCTAGTCACAAGGTATACTTAGAATTTTGCCTACTTAAATTATGCCAATTGACTGAGGTAAACAAGAGTGTGTATATTTAATATGTAGGATTCATAACATGTAGTTTCCTCAGTTAACTGGATTTTCCATATCCAACCATAAATAAAAAGTGGCTAGGCATTTAATGAACTGGATGTAATTTAAAGTGAAGTGATGCACTTTCTAGCTTTTCAGAGGAGCAAACTCTCAAACTTCAAATACCGTGGTATTAACTAATAAGCCCTTTTATACATTTGAAGAATATACATACTTGGATAACATTGTCTTCTTGGTGCTTAGAACGGTATTTTTATTTTACAGTAAAAATGAAGCATGCAAGGAAAAAGTATACTTTTTTGTTAAAAAAGGAAAGGAAACATTAAAATACCCACCTATTTATTATTAGATAAACACGACCATTGACTTTGGCATGGCTTTGATGAGAGAGATGAAAGCACAAGAATACATGTGATGGCAGCATGAAAATTGGTTAGAGAAAGAGAAAGAGGTAAGAGTAGAATGTTAATCAGGAATGAATATATAAAGGTATCTTACCACAAAAGGCACACATTTTCACATCACAATGAAATAGTAAGATTAGTGAAGCATTATTACAAACCAAGCAGTGAAAAGTACTTGGAAGCATATAGGTACACTTCTTCACATAACATATAATTCATGTGTGAAATTCACTGGCAAAGGACATAGTGTTTGAGAATCGCTATCACAGATGGGTTTTACAAAGGATCACAAAGATTAATATGTTATTAATATTCATGTAGAGTAGGTCCCTCAATAATTATCCTCTATAATGGATGAGTGGGACCTCCATGTTGAAGGATAATACACCACAATGGCAGTTGTTGGGGGAGGAGCAGCAGAGAGACATGTTGCCCTCTCTGCCCCTGCCATGGCCCTTCTAGAGTTTCTGGTCAGCCACTGTGAGAAACAGAATGGTGATTGTAGTGCCAATGCGGAAGAAACCCCAAGGAGGATTAGGGAATGGTGTGGTCAGGTGACCTTAGGCTGGCTTTGAGCATACAGGCAATTGGTTCCATACCCATAAACAGCTGCAGGATTATTTCCTCCTAGGCATTCAGCCCCCTAATAAAAGACTTCCAGCTGCAAACCTTAACCCCAAGCTGGCATGACTCAGCATGACTGCCAGGTTTTACTAGTCCTGGGCGGCTGCACCCAATAGGATGAAATGTATAAAAGAGGAAGAGGAAACAGTAGTGAGTGGGGCTTCACCAGAGACCGGAGGTGCTGTGGAACCACATGCAGAGATGTGACCCTTGCTGTAGGAAGCCCCCAGCAATTAAGAGGGCTGAAAGGGACAGCTATCTTTGTGTATACTGTGGACTGTTTCTTTTCTGTAAATAAAGTACATTTGTTTTGCCAAGATAACCTTGCCCTTGTGAGCTTCTATGACCCCCCCCCAAAAATCCATTAAAGGCCTTTGGCAAAACAGAGATAGATTGTTCTGATCCAACAGGGTGCTTCTGTTCTGTGTACACTGTTAGTGATATGGATTAAAGAGTTTCCAATAACCATAAGTAAAAACAACGTAAATGCAAGAACAAGATTTATGTTTTAATTCAAATTAATGGCACTTGCTAGTTAAACTAGTAAAATATGTATAGGATTGGATAGTAGTCCAAACTCTGCAAATGTCCTTTCATCTTATACTGAAAAGCTCCTCTTAGGATAGCAATGGAACATAGAAGTTAAAACTAATATATTTGACAACCAGACTGGAGGAGGCACAAAGAAGGACATGGTGTCTTCTGTCTCCCGGTCTGAGAAGACGTAACCCTCCATACTGCCTCAATGTGAGAAGGTTTGTGTAAGAATTTCTTGAAACTTTTCAAGAACCAGCTTGATGTATCTGAATTGGGGGAGAGCTCTTGGTGCCAGAATGGAGGCAACAGGTATCACCATAAGTTCAGTGACTGGAACAGGTAAAGGAATCAGAATACTGCTGTTTTACCTCCCTTTTCTTCTTTTTACCCTTACCGCCTTAGCCTTTTCAGACTCGTATACAACAGACTATTTGCAATGCTTGGCTGAGTACAAAACTACACAGAAAAGAGGCATAAATGACGGTGCCCATGGTTCAGTAGCACGTGGTGAAACCCAAGGCAGAGAGACATAGACCAGATATAGAGGGCACCAGATCTAGAGGGCAATGTAAAGATAACTGTGATCCTAATGATGGGGTTAACGTATCAGATCAAAACAGAGTTCCACCTTACTGTAACTTTTGTTCATAAACATCTTCTGTGCAGACACACACTGGGACTGGCGCCTGAGCAGGCCAGCCACGGACAGATTTTCTTCTAGCTATAAAGCCATCTGGGGTGCCCCTCCCCCTCCGGAGCTGACACAAACGGTTTTTCCTGCCCAAATTGCCACATGCTCCAGAGGTGGGCACCCCCTTTCCCTCATTTCCTGCCAGTTCGCTGCAAGCAAACACACTACTAAGCACGATCATGTGAGAGTTCTCAGCGGGGCTGGAAGGAGGGAATGTGTGTCTGCACAGAAGATGTTGATGAAGAACAGTTACAGGTAAGTGGAACTCTGTTCTCATCTTCCATCTTCAATTTAGCCCCACATTGGGACATTAGCAAGCTACTCACTGAAGGAGGCAGGGTGAAGCTTTCACTGGAAAAGTGACTGGAGAACTGCCTTACCCACATCCACATCCTTCCTTCCTTGCAGGTCCAACAATTAATTGTTTGACAAATGTGTTTTCCACCGATCACACTGCAGCTTTGCAGATGTCCATCAGCAGGACACTCCTTATGGAAAGCAGCTGAGGAACCTTGTGCCCGTGTGAACTATGCATTAATCTCTAACAGGTATGGCTGTCCAGCTGCCTCATAGCAGGAACAGATGGCAGCTACTACCCACCTAGAGAGGGATTGGGAAGAAGCAGCCCTTCCCTTCTTCGAGCCCCAGTAGCAAATAAACAAGGCCTTACCCACCCAGAATCGTTTCAATGAAAACCTTCAGGAACAGGGGGGATCTAGCCTCAGAGCCACTAATTCACTCATTTTCCTGGCCAAGGTAACTGCTACCAGGAAAACTACTTTCCTGGAAAGCAAGGCCAGGGGGCAAAAAGCCAAAGACTCAAAGTGGGGCTTCATTAACTGAGCCAGTACCAGGGAGAGAGAGCACTGCAGAGCAATGTGAGGAGCAGGGGGAAACACATAGAGCAGACCCTTGAGAAAACATTGCAACAGCTTATGGCCAAAGAGCCCCCTACACACTCATGATATGCTGAAATGGCTGCCAAGTGGACCTTTACAGAAGATACAGCTATACTTTTATCAGATAGGGAAAGCAGGTATTCCAAGACTAAAGGAAAGGGACAGGTAAAGGGTGACAAATCCCTTGGACTGAGCCCAGGACTTAAACCGAATCCACTTCCTAGAGTATAAGTTGCGAGTAAGCTATTCAGCTACTGCATAAATTAGTTTGCTCTGGAGCCATCCTTCCTGAGCTAAGACAAAAATGTGTGAGCCAGAGGCTAAAAAACTGTGAGCTAGCTCACACTAACTCAGCTTAGATGGAACACTAAGGACTTGGTAGAGGATTTTCTAGCCTGGACTACGATATCATGCACCTCAGGTGAGAACTGCAACTCTATAGGTGTATACTGCATGCCATAAGGTGTAAGCAAGCCACACAGTGGTGCAGAATAAGCCCCCTTATTAGTAAATCCGGGGTTGGGGGAAGGGTGATGTACTCTGAACTCGCAAGGTGGATGAGTTCAGAGAACCAAATCTGGCACAGCCAAAAGGGAGCTATCAGAATACAGTCCAAGTCCCATGCTATCAGCTTCCTGATAGCCCTGCTCAGGAGGGGAAAGGGAGGGAAAGGATAGAACAGAATCCACAACCAAGGGATTTGGAACATGTCTCCCAATGAGCCTGGGTCACTGCCTGCAAGGGAACAAAACTGTGGTGCCTTCCTCATCTCAGATGTGGCGAAGAGGTCCACCTGAGGGGTCTCTCACCTCTTGAAAACTCACTGAAGATATTTGGGCTGAATTTATTACTCATGGTTGGTAAGATAAACTCTGCTGAGGCCACAGTATTCAGGATTCCTGCTATGTGAATAGCCCTGGGGAAAATGCTGATAAGCACCGTGGTAGATGCCATAAGGCCCAATAGGTGTTGGACAGATTTAACTGACTGCCATCTTTTCAAAGAAAAGATGGAGCCATAACCTTAATAGACTTCCCCTATCCAGGGGTAAGAAAGCCCTCTCTTGCAACAAATCTAATGATGCCCCAATAAACTGGACCTGTCAGGAAGGCTCCAAGCAGGATTTCTCCCATTTGACTACTAAGCTTAAGTCTATGCAAGTGGAAAGGATCACACCCAAATGAGCTCTCAGAAGCTCCTGGGAGTGGGCTACACAAGCCAATAATCCAAATAGCGGAAGATGGTACAACACCTAGTCTTTAAATGAGCCACAACTACCACCATGCGTGTAGTAAAAACCCTAGGAGCAGTAGCAAGGCCAAATGGGAGAGCCAATACTGAAAAATTTCTAAGACTTGCCTGATGCAAAAATATTTTCTGTCTAAGGGATGAATTGCAATGTGAAAACAGGCATCTTAACATAAAAACAGAAAAGAGGTCAATGTTGGATCAGGGCAATGGCCCATCTAGTCTAACACTCTGTCACACAGTGGCCAAAAATACCAGGTGCCATCAGGAGGTCCAGCAGTGGGGCCAGGACACTAGAAGCCCTTCCACTGTTGCTCGCCCCCAAGCACCAAGATTACAGAGCATCACTTGCCCCAGACTGAGAGTTCCTATCTATACCTTGTGGCTAATAGCCACTGGTGGACTTCTGCTCCATATGCTTATCTAATTCCCTCTTGAAGCTGTCCATGCTTATAGCCACCACCACCTCCTGTGGCAGTGAATTCCATGGGTTAATCACTCTTTGGGTGAAGAAATACTTTGTTTTATCCATTCTAACCCGACTGCTCAGCAATTTCATTGAGTGCCCATGAGTTCTTGTATTGTGAGAAAGGGAGAAAAGTACTTCTTTTTTAACCTGCTCTATCCCATGCGTAATCTTATAAACCTCGATCATGTCACCCCTCAGCCGTCATTTCTCCAAGCTAAAGAGCCCCAAGCGTTTTAACCTTTCTTCATAGGTTAACCTTTCTTCATCTTTAAGGTCCAAGACAGCAGACCAGGAGCTGGGGGTACGTAACTTGATTGCAGATGAAAGAGAAACCATTCTGAACTTAGAAACCTTCAGAAACTTGTTTGATTTTCTCAAATCAAGGATCTTTTTTATCCACCAGAAAGGAACCTGAAGTGAAAAACCTTTGCTTGTTTGCCCATGGGAACCCTCTCAACCAGTGCCACTTGCCTCATCTCTTCTTACCCCAAAGCAAGCAGCCGAACTCTGACATATTCAAGCATGTCTGGAAATTGAAAAACCATATATCTCATAGACTATGTAACTATGTCCACTGATACTTTATGTCAGGCCAGGAGATTCTACAACTGTACTGAGCAGTTGCAAAACTTCACGACTGGAAATGGAACACTGTCAAAAGGAATTACACAGTCTATGGCAGTGAACAGTTTTCTTTGTACTATAAGTTTTGAACAATAGCAGTGCATTTAGAATTCCAGGCTGGTAGGAGAAGCGAAGAACTCACATACCTCAGAGGGCCAAGACCTTGAGACCCTAAAAGTTAAAAAAAGTAAATCCTTTCTTTTTTTACCTGTAGATGGTGCTGTCTTGTTTGCTGGTTACAACTTTTAAGTCTGTAAGTTGGAGGAAGCGGTCATGGAAGTAATGCAGGTGTAATATACACACCAACAAAAAGGAGGTTGGAATAAAGATACGGGTGAAAAGCTCTGTGACAGAAAACTTTCTTAACCCAAGATCCTTTAGTCTGAAATACAAAACAGAGTAAGAGATAACTAAATTACCTAAGCAAAATGTACTTGGCCATATTTCTTATTCCTCAGAAGGCACATTCTTTACTGGTATTATCAGCATTTCTTTTAAAGAATATAAAAATGCAGTTTTGAGAACCCCACTAATCTGATAAAGATATACAGAACTGAAAAGGAATAATGGACCTCCTTTATAGCTACAAGGAACTTAAAGAAGAGCTTCTAGAATGGGTCTTGATGAGTTTTGTATCTGTTCCTTCTAGTGCAGATCATAGTTGTGTTTGCAGGATTTCTCTTCTGTACTAAATTAAACTTGGAATTCAAGAAGTTCCAACATTCACCTAATTTGTACAGATACATATCATAGTGTAACTGGGCAACCAAGATCCCAGGAACTACTGCTGCTGAGCAACCTCCATTCACTTCAGTGGGACAGCTATGGAAAATCAGCATAAGTTCCTAGTAGGGCTATAGTAAAATGGAATGGTTTGGGAAGGAACTTTGAAAGGAAACAGGACTGTAGTCTATACTGCTGTGTAAGGTATTATCTGTTTATTGTAGGTATCATCCTGCTCTTCTTACATTGCTTTCTACTTTTGTAATACCATTTTATGCATTGTTTGATGTATCATATCTAACATCTTGCCATTGTTTCTAATTTTTGTAATCCTAGTCTTAATGCGTTGTTCGTTAGATATCTCATGCTATTTGACATCATTGATTTATATCTGGTAATCTGTTTTGAGCTTCAGTGAAAGAAAGACTATAAAGTAAATACATAAATAAACAAAAATCCATCATCCACTTGCTCAAGCAAAATAAAACTAATAGAAAATACTAACTGCGCATCATTCATCCCTGTCATGTTTCTCCACAATCCAGGAAATGATGTAAACTGATATGTGTAGATGAAGACAAGCACTAGCATTGTGTAAACCACCACCGATATCCAAAAATATTTCAGAATTCGCCGCCACCATTCATAGTGCACCTGAGAATTAGAAATTTTAAATGATTACAATTAATTAAGCATTTTGCAGATTATTAGCTGCATTGATATATATTGTGTATCAATGAAAGCACCATGCTAAAAACTTGATTACACAGTCTTTAACTGAACATTTAAAATGTGAGTAATTTTAGGCCCATGTATAATTTGCCTTTCGTGGCCAGGGAGTTATAGTAAGGCAGCTATAGACATTCTTAGATGATGCTAATTTTCTGAGTCCACACCTATTTAGTTTCCCCAAGTATTCAGAACTGAAAAAAGCAGTAGTTGGTTATATGTAGATAGAAATCAACAGTTACTTCTTGGGTCCCCTTAATATTTTTGGACAAAATAGACCATAAAATCTGTCTAAACTATCCAGAAAGCCTGTGAGGTGAGGCTACCACCTCCTTGGTGGGGGTCTGTTCCATCTGTTTAGAGGACTGTAATAAGGGACTACTGTTCTCTATCTTTGCAGAGTTAACTGTGAACACCATCTCATCCCCTATACTGTTTAACATCTCTATATTATACAGAGAGATAGCTAATTGTTTTAGTACATGACAAGAAAGGGGACCCGCGATACTCAAGGGGGGGGGAGAAGATCTCCACGCAGAGCAGCAGGAGGAGGCAGCAGCAGGTAAGCCCTCCCCCCCCCCATCCCCGGACACCAGCGGCGCGGCCTGAGCAGCTTCCAGCCGCTGGGCCTCGCCAATCTCCCCCCCCGGCTCCTTCACCCTCCACCAATCTCCTTCCCTCCCCCCCGCCTCAGCTCTAGTGGCGCGGCCTAAGAGGCTTCCAGCAGCTGGGCCCCGCCAATCTCTCCCCCCCTGGCTCCTTCATCCTCTGCCGGTCTCCTTTCCTCCCCCCTGTCTCGGCTCTGGCGGCCGATCTCCTCCTCCTCTCCCCCCACCTCGCCACCGGTGGCGAGGCCTGAGCGGCTGCCAGCCCACTGCAGAGTTCCCAGACCATTCCCTGCGCATGCGCAGGAAATGCTCTTTTACTTTTTTGGGGATTTAAATATTCCCCCTATATTTTTTAGACTTTTGTGCACCCCTGGGGACTCCCCAAGTATGCAGGAAAATCTCCCTGCCCCCAGGTGCCCCTGATGTGCAGATTTAGATATCCGCACGCAGGGGGCGCCTTCGCTATTATAGATGTCATCAACAAGCAGCTGACTCACAGCTATACCACTCCCCCATCAGATCCAGGAGAAATAATAAATGGACTGAAACAATGTGTTTAAGAGCTTAATAACAGTGTCCATGCTCTCAGCACTCTCCTTTTGAGTGCTCTGATAACTTCCCTGTTGAATTACTGCAATGTATTTGATGTGAGGTGGCCCATGAAGACTTGTTTGGGAGCTTCAGTTGGAGGAAAAGTCCATGGATTGATAAGGAACTGTCATAGAGACCACATTACATATCCACATTGCTTTGACAGCTGCTGTGATCAACAAACAGCTTTTCTAAGAGACTGAGCTACGAATCAGGAAATCCCAACTCAAATTTTGTTACTTCCATGAGCTTACCACGTATACTTGGGAAAGCCCCAGTCCCCACTCCAGCAACATGGGGATGATCGCATTCATTCATCTTACAGGGTTGTTGTAAGGATTAATAAATAATGTCAAACAACTGCAAACCCTATATTAATGTAATAATAACAATAATATGAGCTTTACATGGTGATGCCTTTGAAAACTGTTTAAGAAACTTCAAATATGGCAGGGGCTGGATTCAGGAATCGTATTACCCATGCTGAAAGATCTGCAATGGCTGCCTGTTTGTTTCCAGGCACAATTTAAAATGCAGGTACTTTCCTTTAATATCCTAAACAGCTTGGGGCAATGATACCAGGAATGCTGAACTACCCAGCCTGCCAGTTAAGATCTTCTTCTCAATTTCTGCTGTCTGTGCCCCTGTCTGCAGAGCTGAGGTATCTGGCAATCCAAACCAGTGGAAGTATTTAAAGTGGGACCTATGATAACACTGATTTGAATTATTGATAGTCAAACACCAGCGCTCTGCACTAACTGAAGTTAACGAATCATCATTGCAGTAGTTCGGTCTCCTCATAGTGCATTTACAGGATTTTTATGTTACATTGTAAGTCACTTTGAGGACTTATTTCAGTGGAAAAACAACTAATAAGCTTATTACCTAAATAAATAAGATAAAAAAGAGGCAAAAAGGGAAGCATCTGCACAACATATACGAACAACAAGACCATGGTATAACCTGGTGATCTACTGAAAAACAACAGAAATTAAAAAAAATATCTAATGGTCTAATTTTGTTTGTTATTTTAATGTAACCTTACTTCTCTGTTTTAGAACTATACTAAAAGTGCATTACATATCGCTAAACCACCTTATCATAATTAAATTTACACTTACCCTATTATGCCACATAGATGTTAAACAAAAATTAGGTTTTGTATTACTTACCTGATACAGGGCCACACAGAACAAGAAGAGCACCATGTAGATGATTTTGTACATGACAATTCTTCCTTCAAAGCTGACAAAGAAGAACATTCCTCCAAGGACATAAATCCAGTACTTAACAAACATAGCCATCACCATATTTCCCAAGACTTTCATTACATCTTCCTCATCTTCTTCACATTCCTCGTCTTCCTCTTTTTTACATTCTTCATCTTTCTGTGATTCTTCTTCACTTTTTTGGGATACCTCTCCACTTTGGGGGGATTCCTCTCCACTTTCTTGTGATTCCTCTTCTGTAAGTAATTACATTTTCTTTACTGAACTGTCAACTGACTTCTTCAATAGTATCACACAGTGATTAAAAAACTCAAACATGTTTGGTTAACATT
>NW_015168051.1:437378-441780 GCF_001447785.1 Gekko japonicus
GATAGCTATTCAGCACATATGCTATCTTCTAAGGTTACCACAGAACAAAATAGATTTAATTGAAACAGATGCATTCTGAGGCATATTTTAACATTCAAAACTCAAAGGTACCAAAACAAAAAACATATCAGTATGGATTGATTGCTTCAAGGGTATTTATTAATACTTCTGTCAGTTCTCAAGAAACATATCCCGATTACATGTCTATCCAAATAGAAATGTAATTAAATATCTTTAATAAGATAATATGTGATATGGCTGATACAGTTACGAACAATGTGTCAGAGAAATATTATCTTCAGAGGTATTCTTCTGATTACTCTTTCAACAAGGTAAAAGAGGCAGTACCCATGGAAAAGACAGGAAGTAATGTGTGCAGAAAACAACTGCACCGGCCAGGCTGAATGATAATCTTGTAAAATGCCTTACGCCCAGGATCAATGTCAAATTTTTCAGCCCCAAAGGATAATTCCTGGGCTTGCATTTTGTAAAGGCTCAGAGTTTATAAAGTGATATTGCTTACTTGCAGGGGGGCTGAGGCACAGGTAAATAAGTACATCAGCTCCCAGGCACAGAGCCAATCAGATGTCCCTAGCCCCACGTAAGCCAAAGTCAGACCTAAGACAAAGAGCTTCTGGAGGCCATTAAGTACAAAGTGGACATTTCTGCAGACAGGATGAGAAAGAGTCTGCTGAAGGGGTAGGCTAAGGCAAATAACATCCCCCCCCCCAGCACACTGAAGACACTCTCTTAGGCTCTTGTCCATTTCACACTCATCAGAGATGGAAGGTATCTTGACTCCAGAAAATAGCCTGGACATCACTGGGGGGAACCCCTATACCCTGGACCAAAGTAATGGATGATTTCGACATATCTGTAAGGATACGTAAGAGACCGGAATTAGAGGATTTGGGTTCGTCACATTTTCTTTTATCTTTTCCTAATCTGTTGTGTATGATGTGTTACTCACGTTAAGCCTCTGTTCAGTCCACATGTACTAGCAGCGGGGGGGGGGGGCAGTGGTTAAACCCAGCTAAGTGTGTTGGTCCTCTCAATGGTGAGTGCAAAAGTAGAGAGAGATGTAAACATGGTGCTAAGTGGCCAAATGGCACAGGGGCCTGAGAACAATGCTCAGGTGGTAAAAACTCCTAGTAACTGATTTGATGGTGGCAGGGGAGGGAGAGGGAGAGAAAGGAGGGGAGTTTGGAAGTGGAGTAAAGTGAGCCTGGCTGGGCTAAAGACCCAGGATGGTCGAATCATTTTTTTTCCACTCCAGTACTAGGCAGAAATGAGTGCTTGTGAGCCCTGTTTTCCCACACAGTACATGGATGGAATTCATGGATTTTTGATGGCCAAGTAAAACCTCCATATTCAGAGACAGTGAACCTGTGAACACTAGTCACTTGGACACAACAGAATGGGAAGATGGTCGTTTATCAGAACCATTTATTTAGTCGCTGAAGGCAACAAGATGCTGGATTAGACAGACTGGGTCTCATCCAGTAGGAAGCTTCTTATGTTTTTGCATTCTTACTGTACTGAAGAGTGAAGGCAGTTTATACATATTCTTCATGATAACAGGGTAGATATAAATTCAAATTTATTTTACAGTTGTCATGCTTATTATACCTGACCTAGATAGCCCAGGATAGCCCAATCTCGTGATATCTCAGAAGCCAAGCAGGGGCAGCCCTGGACAGTATTTGGGAGACCACCAAGGAATACCAGGTTCATGATGCAGAGGCAGGTGATGGCAAACCACCTCTGAATGTCTCTTGCCTTGAGAACCCCACAGGGTTGCCATACGTCGACTGTGACTTGACAGCACTTTCCAACACCACCTTGTTTATTATATGTAAAATACAGTTTTTAAAATTGGTTAAAACCGCCCACATTGCAACCCCCCCCAAAACCCAAACCTACCCCCAAAACAAAACAACAACCTGCTCCTTAAAGGATGAGGTTCTGCAACTAAAATAAGCTTTGCATGTTTTCCCTGTAAGCTTCTATAGAAACATGCTGGCACATATGTTGATGCAGGCTAGACTATTCATGGACGAGCAGTCTACCACCGACTCAGTGCTGCTCATGCAGGTGCTTGTCCCCCGCTTATATACTTCCATCAGCAAGGCCACTGATGTGGGGGCTGGGGGGACAAAATTCAGTGGGGGGACCAAGTCAGTGAGAGGGCCCTTGAAGCCAGTGTCATGTGGCATCCAGCAGAATGTCTTTCCATTTATTTGCAAAATGTAGTTCTAGCTGCAGCCACTAGGGGCACAGGGAAGCCTGAGCACAGTAAAAGGCACTCTACTATCGGCTAGACTTCTCTTTCTCCAAGACTAAAGCAAATGTACCTAACAGATCATGCTAACATGATCATCAACTAAGCCAGCACTGGTGCAAGACAAGACAACATGCTGATGGCTGCTACAGTAATTGTCAGTCTGTAATCTGCTAACAACTTAGCCTTTGTCTCTTTCCTTTCACCCAGTTCAGCTAGATCTTGCAAAGCATTAGGGTGCTGCAGCAATATAAAACAACCTTTTCCTTAATTTCTCCCCCTCTTTTGCACAATTTTCTCATTCAGTTTCTCTCTCCCTCCACATAATTTTTTCTGTCCTACCCTCCCGTTTATTTTCAAGTCTTGGTCTCAAGTCCTTCTCATCCCTATGCTGTTTAGAGTAGTACAATAGCAAACCTTTGTTAATACCAGGGGTCATTTCGTAGAAAAAGAGCTAGGGGAACTCATTAGCATAACTCATTAGCATATGCCACACCCCCTGACATCAGGGGCCCGGCGGTGGACCTTCAAGGCCAGCGGGAGTGCGAGGAAGCCCTGCCAAGGCCCTCTCTGGCCCCAGGCAGGCAGGGGTGGGGAGAGGTGGGGAGGAAGCAACTTACCCTCCCTCTTCTCCTGCCTCCTCCTGGCCGAATGAGGGCTGGAAGCGGGGCGGCCAGAAGCAGGGGGCAGGGCTTCGTCATGTGCCCCGCCCCCTGCACCTCACCAGGGGGAACTGTGTTCCCCCGCGTTCCCCCCCGAAATGACCTCTGGTAATATTATGAATGCGGGGGGTGGAGTTAGAGTGGCTGGAGATCCCCTGGGATTAAAACTGATCTCCAGGCGACAGAGATCAGGTCACCTGGAAAAAAATGGCTGCTTTGGAAGGTGCACTCTATGGCATTATACCCCACTGGAGTCCCTCCCCCCCAAACCTTGCCCTTCTCAGCCTCCCCCCCCCCAAACTCCAGGTATTTCCCAACACAGAGACGGCAACCCTAGTGGGCACTAATACTTCCCCATGATCTAACCAAGTAGTAAAAGGACGCTTCCACCCTCCTCTGCCCCTTACATGCATGGTAATGGAATATTAATTTGTTTTAGTGGTTATACATGTGGAACACAAGTTAGAACTCCCAGTTCAGGCACTGGGTCATTATCAATATTATTGTGTTGGTGGAAGATCTAATAGCCCTCTGTAAAGGCTATTTTGCTATATAACGTCATCTTTTTAACGTCATCATTAGATTTAGATTTATAACAAACTAGCAGTAAAGCCCGTTGTGAAAGCAATACAACGGGATCTAGAAAGAGGCTCTGGGGCAGTGCTCTGGCTTTGGGCAAACAGTGTCAATTTGCTGTGGTGACCTCAGCAGGGTATAATGACAGAGTCCACTGTTTTCTCCAGAGGAACTGATCTCTGCTACCTGAAGAGCAGTTGTAATTGTGAGTAATCTGTAGCCCTCACCTGGAGATTGGCAACAATTGTTACCCAGGACAAAATGGCTGGTTTGGAGGGTGGAGTCTATGGCATTCTACCTGTCTGAGGTCCCACCCCTCTGCAAACCCCACCCTCTCCAGGCTCCACCCCTCAAATCCCCAGGAATTTGTCAGCATGTAGTTGGCAACCCCATCTCCTTCCCAGCTAGCCACCAACCTACCATTATCTGCCCCTTTGACTTCAGCTGACTTCTGCCCTCCCTTCTGCAGAGCAGTTGTAATACTGAGTGCTCTCCAGCCCTCACCTGGAGATTGGCAACAATGGTTCCCTATGTGGGACTGACTGGTTTGGAGGGTGGAGTCTATGGCAGTGTACCTGTCTGAGGTCCCACCCCTCCTCAAACCTCACCCTCTTCAGGCTCCATCCCTCAAGTCTCCAGGAATTTCCCATCTGGAGTTGGCAACCCTATCAGGACTGGCCCCAATGTGTTTTCTCCCAAAGGCCAAAGTAGGTGACAGGACCAAGCTTAGTTGCCTACCAACAGGCACTGAGGGGAATGTAGGGTTGCCAGCTCTAAGGAGGGAAATACCTGGAGGTTTGGGGGGTGGATTCTGTAGAGGGCCGGGCGACGGAGGCATCGGCCTTCTGTCGCCCGCCTTGCCCCCCCAATCTTGGCCCGGGCG
>NW_015168051.1:443244-485217 GCF_001447785.1 Gekko japonicus
GTGTGTGTGTGTGTGTGTGTGTGTGTGTGTGAGTTTGAGGTGTGGAATGGAGTGTTGTCGAATCAGCTTCCATATGCAAATAACCTTGGAATGCTGGGCGGGACTGCACAAAGCAGCCAGTCAACCCAGCCAGTGTTACTGAGTGGCAGTTTTTCCGGCTTAACACTAAGGAGGTGAAATTTAGAATGTTCATATAGAATGTTCATACTCAATTATATATAAGGAGAGATACCATACCCAGTCTTTCTCCTCATTGGAGACCCAGAGCTGCATTGTTCTCCTGTCCTCCATTCTATTCTCACAACAACCCTGTGAGGTAGGTCTGGCAGAGTGTGTCACCCAGCAACCTTCCATGGTGGGTTGGGGATCTGAGTATTAGAAACACATGACAGGTTGCTTAAAAGTTCTCTTATTACATGTTGCCTGTAGTGAAGATAACCTGATCCAGGGTGTTCCAGTTCCCTTCTTTTTTGGCACTGTAACTTTCATCATCATTCTGGGGTTGGTGGCCAGTTTTCAAACATGTAGCATTAATTTTCTGAGTTATGCCTGCCTCAAAAAGAGACTTTTAGCTTCCATTGCAAATAGCACTGGGGGGGAGGTAGTTTGTCTCACCTGAGCCAGGATTTCCCCATGTCTTTCCATTTTGGCCCTGGAATTCCCACAATCATCCTGAAGCTGGTGGCCAATTTTGAGTCCCCTAGCTTTATTCTCTGATGAGAGAATAAAGTGTGATATAGTGTGATATAGTGGTTAAAGTATAGGAGTAGGCTCTGGGAAACTCAGGTTCAAATCCCCACTCTGCAATGAAAGTTTGCTGTGTGACTTTGGGCCAGTCACACAATCTCAGCCTAACCTACCTCAGAGGGTTGTTGTGAGGATAAAATGGAGGAGAGGAGAATGATGTAAGCCACTTTGGGTCCCCATTGGGGAGAAAAGCGGGATATAAGTAAAATAAATAAATAAACAGATGGATAGACAGGCTGATTATTTTATTACTACAGATTCATGATGACAGCAAGCCAAGTGATTTATCTTGTTATGCTATTTAGTTTGGACCAGGATCCTATGGGAGGCCGAGGTAGAATCTTTGTCCGAGGGCCCATGGTGGCTCTTGGCAGCCCTGGCCATCAGAGTAAATATGCAACTTGTACTGCATACTTTGTCCTTACTGTAGTTTTCATTTGTTAAAATGGGTACTCTGAAACTTCATAATTCTAAGAACACACAAGGGAACAACCCCCATGGACTATTCCTGAAGTATATTTTTATTAACAGCATGCAGATAAACAACTGTTTTACTTTTTAACCATGGCAAAGATCTAATTTTGTGTAGTAATCTGTGAGGTCCTCAGATCATGTCTAGGTGACACTGCTTGGTAAAAGAGAATGCTGCTTGGTGAAAGTAGGGGTGCAACACCCACCAATTTGACTTAAGTTCACAAGGAGGGAACAGATTTTCTGTTGAGCTGTTCATGAGCAGTTCAAGTATGTTTGGTGGATTACTTTACATGTATTGGAACAGTGCAATACAATGCAGTTGGCAGTATTTTATGCATGAGCATTCTCATACCACCCAGTGGGATCCCTTGCTTTCCCCAAACTTTCATTACTGTACAGTAGCCAATTGCTTAAATAAAGAGTAAACCAATTGGTCAATAGAAAATTACAAGATAAGTACATTTCTGCTAATGAATTTGTTCACGAAGTTATTTTTTCTGATTATCAAAACCATCGTTTCCTTGTCTTAAAGTAAACATTTTTTTGCTACATAACTTTTGTCCTGTCACAGAGAATCAAGTTTTGTTCAACACTCAGCTGACTACTTGCAGTGCTCTAAACCTATATGGATGGAGTTTTGTATCTAATGAATTTCTACATACCTGTATTACATTTAAAAAACAACAACCATATTTCTTTAAATTTAAAAAAAACCCTATAAGGATGCAAACATGCCACTGGAACTTGTCTTGCTCCCAGCCAGTGGCAGCATGGAAAGTGACAGGTATAGCCTACACCCACCATTGCTTTCTGGAACCTGTCTCCTGCCACCTAGCCCCAAAGGTAAGTCCCAGAGAGACTAACAGGCCACTGAGGTTCATCTTACTTCTAGATGGTGATAGGGTGGGATATGGGAAGTAGTAATGGGCAAAGCTTCTCCCAGTCATCCCCTTCCAGGCCCACATTTTATTTATTTTTATGTCACATTTCCTAGAAAGTTCAAAGCAGTTCACAAATAAAATAAAATCACAATATTAATTAATACTTTACAGTCAAAAGAACCATAACATGCTTTACAGAGCACCCACAATAAAACCACATCATCAATGGAAGTTTCTCCTAAGCAACTCTACACATTTTCCTGAAAAATGTGAACACTAACATTCCTCTTTTATTTTGTGGGGCAGTATTCCACAATTATGGTGCTGTCTCAAAAAACCCATGGTCAAGCAGACATGGTCTGAATTCCAGTCAAGGAAGGAACAGAGCAAATCCTGTTCAAAGAACCTAAATTACCACATGGGTTTCGTTTGGGCAGCGAAATATCCTTGTTAGGGTAGCAAAATGGAGAGAAAACATACATGTTCTTTATTCAAGTATCGTCTAACTGAAATATGGCTTTACCTTTCTCTTCACTCTCTTCATCTTCTACTTTGATCTCAGATAAAATGGCTTCCTTTAACTGCAAAGCTTTTCGCTCAGTGAGGTGCTGTCTAAGCAACAGCCAGAAAGTAATCTCAAAAAGAACCTGAAGGTAGAAATGCAAACAAAAACAGAAGACACATTGTTGGTTGAGCATAACAGAACTATTAAAAAGCTGTTTATTTTTAACAGTCTAACAAACCAAGCTTTGACATCATATCCTTACCCTGCACTGAAAAGAATACAGGGGAACTGGATCATGCTGCCAATTCCAGACATTTAGCAAAATAAATAAATACACAAACAAAACAACATTTGGATCTGTGTGGATTAGGTTTCCTGGAAGACAATCCCCTTGGATTCTCTCTTTTTTAAGCTGGATGTAGTGTTAACAATGAGAGTTGTAGGTAAGTGCTATGGTAAGGCTAGTGTTAGGGCCCATACACTGCCATGAACATGTTCGGTAGTATCCATGTCAGGAAATACGGAAAACAGTTCCCTGTGCTCCCAGTGCATTTTAATGATAGCACATAGGACCCAATGGAAGTCTTCTAATCACACTCACCATAGCTACATCCTGGAATAGATAATGGAGTGGACTTGAATTTTGAACCCTTTGAAGTGCTTTGAAATGGAACTGCTTATGCCTGATCCTCAATAGAGCCAAGGAGCGAGTCCATGAAACCTGGTGTTTGAAACCCCCAATGTGGGAGGTTTAATTAATTCTAATTATATTTGCCAAGATATGTTCTGTGAGATTAGTTAAGTAAACGAGTGCCCTATATTAAGTGTCACTTCTACAGCTATCAGAAAACCTGTAAAACTGTGAATTATGGATACAGTCTCAGAAATTTATTGATCAAGACCTGATCCAAACAATGTTCATTTGTTGATATTCTAGATGTTTTGAATCTGAACAGAATAATTTTTCTTCATCTGGAAGTTATTCTGACACTATATTTTCCTATGCAGCAGTAGGGGTAGAGAGGGTACAGCTAATATGTGTCTGACAGGACACAGAGTAGTTAGCCTGTCTTTTTACCTGTCCTGTACACTGCAGTCAGGTTTCTTCAAGTGGTACCAAGCGCTTGGTCCTGAGGCTGGCCGGGGAGGGGGGGGCTAGGGCTGGCAACTCAAGGCTTCTGCCTGGTGGACCTATTGGTTCGGTAAGGTTGTCTTCCAAAAGTTCAGCTTCAGTAGGCTGGGAGGTAAGTGGGTTCAGCTGCACTGCTGGCAGGTGCTGGAGTTCCACTGCACTGTTAATTGGCAAGGATCCTGCAAGGAAGTACTGTCCTCAGTACTCTGCTCTAGACTAACAGGGAGGTTGTGCGCAGCCAGTCTGGCACTTGGCCTCCTTGAGGACTCTGAGTTAAGATTCACTGAGCTGGTCCGAGGGGGGTCATGATGACACTGCCAAACAGAATTGTCTGGAGTGTTATTATTGTAAACAATGGGTTGTATCCAGACTAAATTTTCCCTCAGTGGAAGAGAACTGTTTCCCCTATAAAACTCAGACGTGGCAACAGTGGCATATGTACAGCTGCCTTTCCAGCCAGGGAATATTCTTGGATGTAGAAGCATGCAGGCCCTATTCCTGATCAGTAACAAAGTGGGAATTGTGTCAGCTGAGCCCAAAATTCCTTCTCCCAACAAAGATACGCTGACCCCTCTTTTCCCCTCTGAAGAGAACCGTTGGATAGAGGAAGAACTGGGCCCAGACAACCTACTCTTTGGCATGCTTTCATGAGCCCACATTCCTGTCCCTTCACTGCTTCAGTGGACAGTGGAGGCTATGCCACCTTTCCCTCCACAATGATTGCTGGAGAGAGAAATTCCCTCCTGTAAATTTTGCAGGATGGGCATACGTTCTGTGTATTAATACCTTTATTTTAGTATAATCTCTTTTTACCAAAACGTAGGGTCATGTAGTTTTAGGCAACAGCCAATGACAGGAATTGCAACAAAAAAATCAACAGATGTGCATCTTCTGCCTTCAAGAATAGGGAATTATGCGAAAGAATACCTCATTCTCTGTTATCAAAGTTGAAAAAGCACTATATCTGACTGAATTCAGTTTCTTATTTTCTTCCTCTTTAATGGATTTAACACCCACACATGGTATCAAGTCAACCATGATACTATTTCCCGTGGAGTGCAATCTTTTCCACAAAGCAATTCATTTTCAACTGAAGCCATCACACATTTTGCAGAATAGAGAGCATTATGATAATGTTACTGGTGCTCTCGCATTGAAGTCAAAATTCAATGTATGTTTAAATCCAAAGAGACCTTCATTCCATGTAATAAAGCTAGAAGACACCCCTCCATTATTACAATGTGTACACACATCTTTATAGTTTCTACTAAAATTTAATTTTGTACTATAATTTAATTTTCCTGATAGCTGTTAGTTTTAGATAAGGCATTTTTCAAAGCAGATAATCAAAGTTATGGCAAAGTTGCTGGCAATATATTAAAGCAGTTAAATCTCTTGTGAGAAATTTATAGCATCAAGGAGAGACAGCTGAGACCATATCTAACAAAACCTCTGGACCATTTAATCTTTTTTTAAGAGCACTAATGCTACCTTTGAGAGAAGATAATTCAATGTTTGCTAGTTTTCACATTCATTATAAATTAAGGAGTGGCCAGCAGGGAATACGAAACACAGAATTCACTTTGAGAGAGAATCTCCTGCATCATAATGATAGGCTAGTAAAATAAAAGGAATATTCTATCATATTTCTTTTGTAGTCCTTCAGTTATTTAGCGTCCACCCTCACTCCAGGGGTGGGGGGAATCTACAAAATGAAAACTCCTTTTAACCCTTCCAAAGCCATGCCTAAGGCTCAAAGAACCATCTGGAGAGACATCAAATACAGTGTTAGGACCTTCAGTCTAAAGTGAAAATTATGAAAGGGCCAGAACACATGCAGAAATGCTTTAGGTAAACACATCCATACCTTAAATATACCATACCTTAAATATTGTACCTTTAAAAACAATCCTGTAATTAATTGTTTTCTCTACAATGCTGCTTGAGTATGTATGAACATCTCATGAAACATTATTTACCTTTGATGCTAATTCTCCAGGCTTTTTCCGTTCTAGAAATCCCGAAACTGTAGGGAGTTCACTATCATTCAGGTTAATACTCCATATATATTGGAATGTTAATAACAAATTTCCATAAGCCACCATAAAAGGAGAACTGATCATAGCATATTTCCTTCGGTCACGCAACATCCAAAGAATGCAGGACCATATCAACAATATAAATGTTAACCAACTATGGTAAGTAATACTCCAGGCCTTAGAAAAAAGAAAAAGAAGCAATTGTGTTATGTTGCAATAACAATATTAAAATATATTGTTGCCCGACTTGAAGAATGCTGTGTTTCTAGGCCAGGGGTGTATTTTCAGTAAAACAATACCTTTTAATAGGGTTGCCAACTCTGGGTTAGGAAATTCCTGGAGATTTGGAAATGGAGCCTGGGGAATGGTGGGGTTTGGATAGGGAAGGGAACTTGGTGAGGTATAATGCCATAGAGTCGACCCTTCAAAACAGCCATTTTCTCCAGCCATTTTCTACTGCACTCTGTAGTGTGGAGATCAGTTGCAATTCTAGGAGATCTCCAACCTCCACTATCATACCACTGTGTCATACAACCATCTGAGCAGAAAAATGAATTCTGTTACATTTAAGCCTGGGCCATTTGTTTTAGCTCTAGATGCATCTTCAGTCCCAGGAGGTAGTGTGGAATATAAATAAATAAATAAATAAATAGATATTGCAAAATCAAAAATGTTACTTCAGGCATTTCAAAATTCAGCAAAATTCAGCCTTCCCAAGGCAGAGAGCAAAGGCATGTTTAAATATCTTTCTTTCTCTTTAAACATGCCTCCTTCTCTCTGCCTTCCCTTCCCCAGTTGCCCCACCATGGTGGATAGGCTGGGGAAGGGAAGTGAATGTATGCAAACATGCCTTTTCTCTCTGCCTTCCAGCCATTTCACCCATTTCACTGCTCCCTGCCTCCAAGCAGGGAAGTGGAGGGGAGTGAAACTGACAAGTTTAATGGCTGGAAGGCATTTCTGCCTAACAGTGGAGGGGTGCGCCACCCCACTGTTAGGCTGAAATGGCTCCAAGCCATTTCAATGCTGGGTTTTGCTCCACCCCCCCAGAAGCGGAGGAGCAAATCCTGCTGTGAAATGGCTGCTGGCCATTTAAACCTGACAGCCTGACCAGCCGTCAGTCAGCTGGTAGGTTTAAGTGGCCAGCAGCTATTCTCCATGACTGCTATTTAGTTCTCCCATTTGAACCCAAGTAAAAGCTGGATAATTTCGGCTTTTATTCAGAGTCATTTATTCAGCAGCTGAATAGCTTCTTAAATTTGTACTCGGCTTAGGAAATACCGAATAAATACCAATAAGGTACTTATTCAGTATTTTTCCCATTCGGGTTAAACCAAATGTACACCCCTAGTATAGATTACAGTTCCTAATAAATCTTCTAAGTAACTTTGTGAATCACTGTATAGTGCAAGTCTATTGCCTGTAGAAAACTCTTAAATTTCAGTTTTGTATTGTTTATGGAAAGCTATGAGAGTGGGAGCTTCCTGAACTCCTCAAGCAGGTTCTTCCACAAAGTGGGAGCCAAAATGGAGAAGACAGTTGTTGATTGTATACATTTGCAGGTTGCCACCTGCAGAAGACCCTCCTCTGATGAGCAAAGCTGTTGTGGCTGAGTACAGGGGAAAGGCGATCTCACAGATACGAGGGTCCAAGGTAGGGTTGCTCCCGGTAGGGAAATAACTGGAGATTTAGGGGATGGAGTCTGAGGAGGATGGGGCTTGAGGCATAATGCCACAGAATCCAGCTTTCAAAGCGGCCATTTTCTCCAGGTGAACTGATCTGTTGCCTGGAGATCAGTTGTAACAGCAGGAGATCTCCAGCCACGGAGGTTGGCAACACTAGTCCAAGGCCATGAAGGGCTTTGTATGTGATAGCTAATACCTTAAACTGAGCTGAGTAACTTATGAGCAGCCACTGAAGTGCCTGCAGGATGGGAGTAATACATATGCTCCATCTAGCTCCCACTTGAGCCACGGCATTCTGCACCAACTGGAATTTCTGAATTGATTTTGAGGGGAGACCAATGTACAGTGCATTGCTGCAGTCTAGCTTTGATGTTACTGTGGCATTGATCTGGATGGCTGCATCAGCCATATCAAGATACGGGGCCATCTTTCAGGCTAGGCTGAATTGGAAAAATGCCCTTTAAGCAACTGCATTAACTTGCCTCTCCAGTAATAAAGGTGGGTCCAGTATAATCCCAGGGCTTTTAACTCAGTCAGCAAGGGTCAGCTGAACTCCACCCAAAGTGGGGAGCACAATGTCCTTCAAGATCTCCACTTTCCCAACCAGCATTACCTCTGTCTTTTCAGGGTTTAGTTTCAATTTGTTCACTCTTAGCCAATTTACCACAGCAGCCAGACAGTTATTCAACATCTCTACTGTATCACCAGGGGGTTTGGATAAGGATACATAGAGCTGGATATCATCTGCATATTGATGACATCCAACCCCAAAGCTACAAATGATTTGTCTTAAGGGCTTTACACAGAGATTGAAAAGCATGGGGGATAGGGATTGCACCTTGTGGAACTCCACAGGATAGGTCTCACACTGATGATAACTAGTCTTCCACAGCAACCCTATGAGTCCAATCTGTGGGGAATGATTTGAACCAGTCTAGCACACATCGCTTGATACCTTGAATTGAATTGAACATGCAAGTAAATAGGCATGCAAAGATTTAACCAGTCAGCAGTCATGCTGCTATGTACTGAACAAATGGATGCCTCTTTGCTACCTATGCTACAGATGGGCAACATGGAGACATAGTAAAAGTTTATAAAATTCGGTACAGGGTGGAAAAAGTGAACAGAAGGAACTTTGTCTCCCTCTTACATAACATGAGAACTCAGGGGCAGCAATGAAATTGTTGGGAAATAGGTTCAGAACAGACAAAAGGAAATATTTCTTTACTCAACAAGTAATTAAACTGTAGAATTCTCTGCCAGGAGAGCTAGTGATGGCCATGAGCACGGATAGCTTTAAAAGGAGATGTCCATCAACGCCTACTTGCCAGGGTGATGAAAAGGAGCCTCCATAGACAAAGGCAGCAAACCTCTGAATACCAGTGTTGGGATACGGCAGCAGGGGAGGGCCTTGGTCTCTATGCCCTGTCTGCCCTCCAGGGGAACTGGTTTGCCATGGAACGCTGGACAAGATGACCCAGTGGTCTGATCCAGCAGGCTGTTCTTATGATCTACCTTCTACCTTCATATAAATAATGTTACAGTTGTCCAGCATTATGGTTCCCATAGCATGGCCTGGCGTGATCTGGTCCATAAGGTTGCGAAGAGTCGGACTCGACTGTGCGACTGAACAACAACAAAGCATGGCCAGGTCATCCAAAACTAGCAAATATGACAGTCTCCACACCAGAAATGTCCCAAAGTGCCCTATTTCCAGGAGGAACATTACCAAAGGGTGATAGTTGTAAATATTTTTTACTTACCATCATAGCAATTAAAGCACAAACATAACTTTGTTTCATAATAAAATGGAAAACTGTGACCATAGCGTGAACTTTAGCATTTTTTTCTTCTTCGGTATTTTCCTCCTCTTCTTCTTCCTCATCTTTCTTTTCTATGAAGATGAAAAGGATTCTGCAATTCATGTAATAAATGACTCTCCAAAACTCTTAATATTATTTTATTATATCCAAAATTAACTCGCTGTAAAGACTACTGACTATGTTGAATATGAATATTATTTTTTGCCTATCTATGTTTTTATTATTATAATTGTGTGATCATATACAGTGCTCTAAATTTTTTGAGAGAAAGGTTAACAGATTTAAGAAAACAGTAAGAAAACAAATGCAGATTAATTCCCAAGCAATTGTCACTACTACCTGAGCCATCATCTGATGGTTCCCACTTGTACTGTGGTGTTGAGTATATATCTCCTTTGGCAGGCCCGTTTTCTATGGGCATGAGATAATTAACAGGTGTACCATTCACTGTTACCAGCAGAACCTGTTGAACAAGGATAAGAGACAGGGGATCGTTTTAAAATGGGCACTTGTTACAGCAACCACTTGTACTCATGTTGTTATAAAAATATTAATAATACTTGATACTGTTCATTCAAATTTATGTCCATGGTCACTACGTCTTAAACATTATACATGGAGTATTATCAGCATGCACATGGAATTCTCACACACAACATGATAAAATATAACATCTAGTGTGGTCCTAAGACTGGAAGTAAATTCCACAATAACAGTAAAAAACAGACATGTTTCACCCAAGTCTCTCTCTGGATAACACAACATCTATGCTTTTTCTACACGGCCCACATTTTGCTTTGATGCATTTAAAAAGAATACAGGGGTTGTAACCAAAGACCTATCAGAGAATCTCTTTTGGTACAATGATCTTACCCATCTATTTTCTGCGAACCCTCTGTAAGAGCATGGGCTGCAGCTTCAGAAGAAAACCCATTAATATCATGGAACCCCTCCCCCTTCTGTGAATGAAAGTGCCTTTTGCTTGTAGAAGTGCCTTTTGGATCCAACCCATAGATATTTGCTTTGAAGAGTTCTGCAGTAATATTTGGTTACATTGGCCTCAAAGTGTATAGGAATTATGGCTATCAAAAGATATCCTTAAATCTTCAAGTGAATAAAGTTTTTTTTAAAAAAAAATAGGCAGTCCAGTGAATTCTGAAAAGCTATTTCACCATTTGAAGGTTAAGAGACTAGGCCTATTTGTATAACAGCGATAAGCCATATATGTAACCACTGCTAACATACAAATATTATGTATTATGTATGATTACTGCAGGGGTTTGTGAATCCTGAAAATACTATGTGGCTCTGTTGACAGGTCAAATGGCAACTGCTTGGGTAGAAACTGTCAGCATTTCTGTTCATACATCCTACTGTAAAAATGAAGTTCAGGCAGTTGGAATGGTCACATGAACAATAAAAAACAGAAATAGCTGATTGTTCATGACTATTCTTTCTAAAGATCTTCTGAGGCCTGGCAGGAAGTCAGGCAACTAGCATTACTTCCAGTGTGCTTAAGACAAATTATTATTATTATTATTTATTAAATTTCTACCCTGCCTTCCCCATGAATGGGCTCAGGGCAGCTCACAAACAAGGGCCCAGTCGATTCAAGGATCTTCAGCTGGCCCAAACATTTCTATCTCCACATAAATAAGTTGGAATGGTGAGCATCTAAACAATATAACCATATTTACAGTGCAAAGGAACGGCAAGAACTGGACAATGTACTAACATCAGACGGCTTGTGTTCAACTTCAGTCATTGATAGAGGCTGTAAAAGCAAGGTAAGAATAGCTTATTAGTTGAGAAGCATAGTTGAAGCATAATGTATTCTTGTAAGATTCTGAATCTCAAAACAAGTAGCTGCTTTTTATATTATTACAATTAATCTGGTATAGAATCATACAATGTACAGCAAAATACATTAATGATGAAGTACTCAACTCTTCTCCAGAATGGGGACCCAAAACAGCTTACATGCTGTCCTCTCCTCCATTTTATCTACACAACAACCCTGTGAATTGAACATGTAAGTGGCACAGGGTCACACAGTAAGCTTCTATGGTGGAGTGTGGACTGGAATATGGGTCTTCTAGATCCTAGTCTGACACTGTAACTTCTGCAGCATAGTAGCTTTCATGGGTGGCTGCTGCTGAACAGGAGCAAAGCAACCTGTCCTGAGTGAATCATGCAAATTGTGTGGTGTCAAATCACCTGGTGGATGCTGGTGGGCCTGACCTCCTTCAAAGGCCAAAACAGTCCTTCAAAGGCCCATGTCCCCCCGTCCTTTACTGACAGAAATGAAGGCTTGAAGGTGGCAATACTGTTGTGATTGTCTTGCTACCTCCACAATGGCCACTACAAAGGCATATGTTTCATAAAGTACAAACACTACTTCCATTATTTTGGAGGATTGTAAACTTGCAATGGGTTATTTTTAGTTTTCACATTTTTCTGCAAAGCTAGGATATTTTTCAGATTTACAGAAAGATCTGTCTTGTCTGTTCATGGCTTCAGTCTCTAGATTTAAGTATCCATGGCTTTTGCCACATTGAGAATTAGATACTGATTGATAATGATTTACACAGCCTTGATGGATGTAAATTCTCTCTTACAGACAACATACATTAGTGCAATTTTCTCTCTCACAAAAACACATACAGCAGCACAATCCCCCCCCGCCAAAAAACCAAACAAAACCCTGCCTCTCTTCTTGAAACGTACGCAGTCGGAGAGTGATTTCAGGAAAGCGTACTTTATTCGAACAGGAACAAGACAACTTTGGCCAGGTCGCAGACTACGCAGTCGGAGAGTGATTTCAGGAAAGCGTACTTTACCCCTACTTCCCAATAGGTTATTTACAGTGGCCAAGAGTCCCATAGGATCTCGGCCGGGAACCTAGCCCCCTGATTGGAGCAGGCTAGGATTCGCATAGTCCATTGTCTCTTGGAGCGAAGCTCGACGTTTGTCTCTGACCGCGTGGAGCCTGAGCCGGCCACGCGGTCTGGACTGGATACATTACACTTCTGGAAATCTGCTCCATCTACTAAGCCATTTTACTTTGGGAAAAGGTTTCAGCCTGTAAGAGTTAATCCAATATGTGCTACATTGGCAAGGACTTCCCCCTTCCCTTTCTGTCGACAGAACTCTTGACACATGCTGTAAATGCAAGCAGATCACTTTCCACTTAAAATAAAAACATTTCGAAAACCAATAAAATTAGGAATATATAACTGAGTTTTACCAAAAACAAGGTGGGGGGGGGTCCCTGCAATATTTGAGATTTTTTGATACAATATAAATGGGCAAAAGGAGAAACAGAAACTATGTTCATATACAAACTGGAGAAACAAGAGGATGCTCTTGAACTTCAGTGAAAACGTCAGCCACCCTGAGCCTGCTTCGGCGTGGAGGGCAGGGTATAAATTTGATGAATAAATAAATAAATAAAAATATTCACTATACTTGACATTATGTTTTTCTTAACCGCAGCCAAACTATATGCTATATTGGATAGTTTCTCTATGCCAAACATTGCATCCTGTTGCATATATTACTTAATTTCTAACATAATGAAATGGATTTCTCTCTAAATCTTACTTCTTCATCAGTTGGGTAGCGACTTTTATGCCACAAGATGCGTTTTGTATCTGCAGTCATTTCAAGTCTGCAATCTGTTTCTTCATCTCCATTATCAGATTTGTCATCATCAGGTACCTGCTAAACAAAGAAAAAACCAGGCCAGATTATAATTTTTGAATACTTCTGAAAAACAAGTTATATAATTGCTGGGGTTTTTTTGCTAAAAACTGGAGAGAATCTTTAAAATAGGATAAACAGGACATTAGGCTCCTATGTTGTGTTCAGTTTACATTTAATACAACTATTCCATTTCTCTCTCATTCAAGCCTACTAACAAGGTTTCAGACCAGGGCTAAAACTAATCAGGAAGTAAAGCAATATGGCAAATATCAATAGCCAAAGTAACCTCATTTTGCAACACAGCATTTATGAAAGTCACATGCATTTCTGCACACACAAAAAAGAGAACAGAAGAACATACAACCAGGCTGCATAGTACCACCCCACAATTTCTTTCAAACCAGTTGTGTGAATCGCTGTTCTGATTACATTTGTATATTTCTTTAGAAATGGATAGAAGAAAGTCTGTATGTGGTTTTAAATTGTAATTTAACAAGCATTTTATACATCTGTGCAATACCATTTACTTCAACAAAAGAAGATACCACACAAGGCAAGACCAGTAAAATATCTTTCACTGTTTTGTTTTCTCTTACGTATAAATATATTATTTCAAAAATGTATTATTTCCTCTTAAAGAGAATGGACTGAAAATCATTTTAAATTTGAACTGTTTCATGTAGATTAAAGAAAACTGTTAGCTCAGATTATAGATTAAAATTATGCATGCAAGCAAATATTGCTGTTATATTTTAAAATGTCAGAACTTGGAAGTGTTCAAAATCTGCTATCTCAGAGCAGACATTCTTGAAAATCTGGTGGAAGTAAAATCACAATTTATAATTCATGTTTCCATGACATAAACTAGTTTTCCAAACTATATCAGCATACAGAGAAACCACTTTGGTGACCTATTTGTATGGATAAAATTACTACCAGATATATTTCTTCAGGCAGAACACATTGCATCAGTTTAACTACCCTGTATGGACGTAAATATCAAGTTCTGTTAATCACATCATGACAGAACTATAAAGGCTACAACTAAAAACGTTAGACTAGAATATAAATGTTAGATGGTACCAATAAAGACTTACAAATATTAGGGCAAGATTCAGTACTGAACTTGTTTATCCCTATGTGTTGGAAATAACTAGTCTACAAGAACACAAGCTGCCTGATATCTGTTTCCCTTTCATCTTTTTGCAGGATTCGGATACAGAATATAAATAATAAGGAAACATACATTTCCTAGCATGTTCTTCCAGGCCTCATTTTATGCAGAGTGGTTAAGCAGGCACTGAAGCAGAGTGCAGTGCCTCACTAAGCTTTACTGGCTAGAGGACACTGAACCAGCACTCTCTGACACAGTTCAGTATTGAAGTTGTATACTCAGTGACTTTGTTCAAAGTAACAAAGCAAGTTAAGAACGTCAAAATAAGCATTACAAATGACAGTGAGTCAAACAACTTGCCCTCTCAGAAAGAAAACATATTTAAGAAATGTATGCCCTACTCAGAGCACCTTAACCATACTTTAAATGTCCAACATATAAAACTAGAATAAAATATAGACCTAGGACCAACATAACTGAAGGACCACCTCTCCCTATATATCCAGAAGTGCATTTGACTTCTGTGAGATCTACAGCCTTTTCAGTAGTAATGCTCACCCGTTGGAAATGTAATACAAAACATAATCAGGCACAGAAGACATGTGTGGAGTAAAACAGGCCAAAAAGAATGGAGCAAAACTAACAACATATAAAACCTAAAAACAATTGAAGGAGGGTGGGATGTTCGAAGAAGATTGCATGGTGGAGCCTGGGACAAGGGGCTTTAAATAGGTGAGGAGCGGACTCACTGAAACCTGCACCTGCCAGGTCCACCCCTAAACCTGACCCATCAGGACACAATTCCCAGTGGCCAGCCCAGGGAAGGCAGCTCAAACTTTGTCCTGCAGCAACGGGAAAAGATATGGCCAAGAACATGCGGACCCTTTCCTTCCTGGTGCCCAGCTCTGTGGATGCAAAGCATCCTTCAGTAAGTCTCTGGCCACCATTTGCAGTCTTAAGGGCAGGTAAGGGGGCTGGGAGGTAGAAAGGAAATGGAAAACAAAACATAATCATGCACAGAAGGCGTGTGGAGTAAAACAGGCCACAGCTTTATTGATTACAGCACATAGGAGCATTGGCATGGCATAGGGCATGGATTCAGACATCAGGCAACCTGCCTGTCAGCTGATGGAACCCATCCCCAACCCACTTACTGGGGGAAACAAGAGTGGCAAGCCCGTGGTCCCACATGAGGCACATGCCTTTGTGTGAAATCCTCGCCACCTAGGAGTGGAGCCCTCTCCAAACCTGTCTCTCATACTGCTCTGACCAGAAAAACTGAGATCGTGACTGCGGAACCCTTAGATCTTGTAAATCAGTCAAGATTGCCAGGGTGAGGTCAACTTTGTTTTGACCAAGTAGATCGTTCCCATGCAGCTGAATAATAAGGACATCAGGAGGGCCCAAGAAGGCCATGGCATGCAGCACGGTCGACAAGAAGGAGTCCCAACTCATCCTTCTCCGGCCCATTCACCAGATCTGCAGTTGGTCATGAAGGCCCAACAAGGCTCCCCAACCTGAAGTAGCCATATAGTAGCCAGCTCAGTGCACAACGCTGTGGCTGACAATACAAACCATTTGGCAGCAGCCTGTAGAAACTAAAAGAAGAAAGGTGAGAGGTAGACTGATCTTGAAGGCAGATGTAGGATAAGTAGCTAGCAGATTTCCAATGACCTATAGAACAAATGCTATCAGCGGATAAAATGCACTGGGCCAAAGAGGTGGCCATGCTGATCTGAAAGGAGTGTGACCCAAAGTCCCCCAGAGTAGTATCAAGGGCTAAGAGCCTTTTGATAGCCCATGTAGGCAGGCCGGGGACTTGAGAATCAGTACCTAGTAATCCTGATGTGGGGCTGCTGCCCACCCCTTGACTGCAGAAACCCTCTTCTTTTTGGCATGTCTGATAAAGGAAACAGACTAACCCAGTTGGAACAACCCAACCAGTAATGCTCACCCATGCTCAACCCTTCAACCAGATAGGCAGCTTAAAAAAAAACAGGCCCTTCAGCTATACTCTATACTCTATAAAAACCTAAATAATCTCTATTTAACTTATTTTATTGTTTTTAGCATACAGTTGCCCACTAAAATTTAAAACGTTCATAGCATTTTTATTAGGGTTACATGTAACATGACCTGATCTTAATGTGAACTAAGTAGGCAAAAGCACACTAGAAATACAAGTGCACAGTGAGCACCAGAGAAAAAAGAGGCAGGAGGTAACTTACAAAGAAAAAACTCCAAGCTAGAGGACACTAACCTACCCCTGCCCATACCCAGAAGGGGAGGAGGACAACAGAAAAAGGGGCAGGCAGGGAGCCCGTGAAGGGAGCTACCCCCCAATGCAATACTTAGCCCAGCCGATGCTGCTTATTGCGCTGCTTATTGCGCTGCTGACCCCAAGATCATTCATGACAATGCGAAGAAAAACCCACTTGCCCCAAACCTGAAGGCTGAGTCATTGAGCAAAAACTTGACCACGTGGTTGAACGAGGAGAACAGGGAAATGTCTGGAGCTATCTGATGTCCAAAGAAGATAGCTCAGTAGAGCCCAGGATATGGGGCTTTAAATAGGGGAGGAACAGACCCATCAAAGCCAGTGCCTGCCAGGTTTGCACCCAAGCCCCACCCCATCAGAGAAGTCAGCCCAAGCTCCACTCTGCAGGCCTGGGAAATGCCACAGCAAAGAACACGTGCCCCTTTCCTTCCCAGTGCCCAGTCCTGCACCTGTAAAGCAGCCTTTGGTAAGTCTGTGTCTGCCATTTCTATTCATAAACTCCCTTGGCCAAGATAATGCAATCAAGTGGGAAATTTGTAACAGAATTAGTAGGATGGAACTATGCTTAACTTCTATATCTGCTGATTCTCCTCTGCAAATACCATGGAGAAAGCATTTACAGAGGACAATTAGTGGCAGAAAAGGAATGACCACTCATTCTAGACAGCAAATTTCCCCCGGCTAATTCTTCTTTCCCCCACATTAACCTTTCAAGGAAAACACTGTTCTGGGAATCATACAATTCTACCTAATATGCAATTCAACTTTGAATTAAATATTTATTTGTTTCTTCGATTTCTATTTCGCTCTCTCCCCCCACGATCGTGGGGCTCAGAGCGGATTACAACATAAATTGTCAAACAAACAATTTCACAATTAAAGCTAAACATGCACATCAAAATCAATTAACCAGATGGTGTAAAAAACTATTCCACTGCTCCACTGTCCTAAGGAGAGAGGGGAGAGGAAAAAACCCAAAGGCAGTATATGAATAAAATTCCCTTGTCTCACCCATACACCTGGCGATACAGTTCCATTTTGCAGGCCCTGTGGAACTGAGCTAAGTCCCGCAAGGCCCGAGTCTCACTCAGAAGTACATTCCATAGAGCAGGAGCTATTGCTGAGAAGGCTCTAGAGCGCGCTGAGGCCAGGCAAATGGTCTTTGGGCCTGGGACTGTCAGCGTGCTGTTGACTAAAGCACGTAACACTCTCTGGGGGGTATGCCAGCAATATAACAGCAATAGGTCTTCCTGTGGCCATTCATGATACATATTTATGCTTTTATGTGTAAATGTCTCATGCAGCCTGAATTAGTTTCTATGTTCTACTCTAGGTGATCACATTAGCAAACAGAAAAAAATAAAATTATTCTACCTGTTCAATGGGTTCATGTAGCCAAAGTCGAATGAGAGTTGCTAGGGTGTAGTACAATACTAGCAGCAAGATGGGGTTGACATGGTGATACCAATCCAAGTTTTGGTTGGTGATGATTTTCCAAGTGCTTGAACAGTTGGTCTGAATAATTGAACTAACACCAAACAACCTGTTCAAATAAAAAAGAGGCATTACAGAAAAAACACACAGTAGAATGTCATATCCACAGTTATCCAAATCTCTTGATTATATAACCCTTCTCCACAGTTCAAAGTCACTGTAACATTTATAAGTGACACTGCCTTTTATCAGGTTTCTTACGCGGAGACTTGCTGTGCTTCTGCATAAAACTTTTGAAAATACATTTCAGCACAAAGATACATTTCCCCTGTTTACGTGGGAAACATTTTCCCATAGGTCAGGGATAGCCAAACTTGCTTAACGTAACAGCCACATAGAATAAATATCAGATGCTTGAGATCCACAAGACATGACGAATATTACACACACATTTTTATTAAAATATGCACATTTGCTTTTTATTAACATTAAGTTAGAATGTGTGGAAGAGCCGCATGTGGCTCCCGAGCTGCAGTTTGGCCACCCCTGCTATAGGTCCTTTCATTTGAAGTTTAATTGCTATTCTAAAAAACATGGATACACTTAATAGACCTTCAGCAGGTTTATGCACACAAGTGATTCTATATGTATGTGGTACCACCATATACCTATTGACTTCTGTAGTCGCTTCATCATCAGGGCATGCATTTC
The DNA here is from genome assembly GCF_001447785.1 of Gekko japonicus. NCBI lineage: Eukaryota > Metazoa > Chordata > Lepidosauria > Squamata > Gekkonidae > Gekko > Gekko japonicus. The sequence continues at coordinate 461,773 of NW_015168051.1, forward strand.
AGTGTGTTACAGGAAACTGAATAAAAAGACTTTATGGATAGCTTTGGTCTCTGCATAAGATGGAAATTGTGAAGAATGAGGTCTTAAAAATGACAGAGGTAGAATAATGTAAATCTTGACAGTGTGGTCCAGTGTTCCCTCTAAGCTGAGTTACTGTGAGCTAGCTCACAGTTTTTTAGCCTCCAGCTCACACATTTTTGTCTTAGCTCAGGAAACATGGCTCCAGAGCAAACTAATCTATGCAGTAGCCAAATTGCTCACTCACAACTGTAATGCCAGTAGCTCACAAAGTAGGATTTTTGCTCACAAGACTCCACAGCTTAGAGGGAGCATTGGTGTGGTCTCTACTCCACCTGACAGACTTAACCCAAATGGCTTCTGAATAAAATAAGTTCAGCACACATGAGAGAAACAGAAATAGAACAATAACATTTATTTACTCACAGGGATAGCAGAATAAGGTGGTTCAGAAGAGGATAGAAACTATTTACAGGTCTTACTGTGTCCATTTATTTATAAGGCTACAGTTCACAGTTTAAAAGTGTAGAGAACAGCAGTCAAGTTTGTACTCTTGGAAGTGACCAATGACCTGTCCTCAGAATTCTCACAGTGTGAATGAGAGTTCCTCTCAGAAACCACAAATCGTTCACTAGTTTTCTTCAGAAATTGTGGCTCTAAGACAGATTTAGCCTACTCACATACAAGACCAACTCTGAGACAAAATCCCTCCAATCTCTCTTTCTCTGAAGGTTCAAAGAGGCTTACATCATTCTCCTCTTCTACATTTTATCCCCAGAACAACCCTGTGAGATAGATTAGGCTGAGAGAGAGAGAAAAGGGGCCGGCCTGAAGCGGCCCCCCCCCCCCGCAAGCTTCCACGGCAGAGCGGGGCTTTGAATTTGGGCCTCCCAGAACCTAGTCTGACCCTAACCACTACACCACACTGGCTCCTTATTGATACGCAGGACAAGTATATTTTCATACTGGTAGAAATGTAAAAGTATATATATTTTTCCAGTGCAAATTAATATTCAGGAAGCATATTCCATGAACACGATCAATCTACCGAGGGCAATGAGTGTTTATGTGTGTATGCGTGTGGACACACATATAAGCCAAGAAGAATTTTATTACTGTTCTGAGAAACACTCTGCTAACACTATGCTGAAAACTCAAAACTAGTGGGTGGTTGTGACATTGTTGTCTGCATATTCATTTTTCCCAGCAAAAGTTCAGTGAATTAATGAAATCATGTCTCTGGTGTATATATACTATGATCCTCTCTTCCTGGCAAAGTCACAACCTATGACCTTCATAAATGCTAGATATTGATGTACTAGTAAAGCACATGATGTAAGAGTGGAAATACTGCTGTTATTTGAAAAACAGGAAAACAATTTTCCTTCTGTTTCCATGCAAGCAGTGTGGTTAGTTGCAGAGATAACCAAATCATTACAAAGATATTTACTACATTTAGCTTCTCCACTGGTTTCTACTGGGCATATGTTCTGATTTTGAAAGAAGAATGAGAAGCTTGTATGCACTTGCTGTCTCTTCCTAAATATAACATCACATAGGAATAATGTTCATTTGTACATGGGATTTCCCTTAGCATACTATCCATACCTCTGTTGAAAAGGGATAAAGAAAGACATATTAGGGACAGATGAACTGAATATTGCGAGAAAGAATGTAGGAAAACAGCAGGAGGGGGAAACTTCCATCTGTGATAGCTTCCCTTGGATCTAATCCTGTATGTGCCATCTGCTCCAAGGGATCGGAGAGATGAGGCTCTTTGGTAGTGAGAAGTACAATTTGTGTGTGCAGTAGTTACAAAAATAAATATTTCTGCAATGATACAAGGATGTTTTTAAAATGACATTTGAAGCACCGCATTGTTAATTTAAGCACCTGTTGTTTTTTTTAAAGCAATGATAAATAACCAACACATCAAAAGGATATATGAGAAAATAACTATTACTTTTCAAGTGGGGAACCCATCTGGATCCCAGCTGCCCTGGGGATATTTTCCTATTCAAATGCGGGGCTCGGACGGCACATAGCGGCATCTACTGAGCAACCGCAGCCATCAACAGCAAAAACGAAGGACTCCACGGTCGATATGTGCATCACCCCACCTGATGGCTTCCTGCCCGACAGCTAACATAAGGCTTAATGCTGGCACTGTGTGTGCCACGCCAGGCCCCAGCCACCCAAAACCATCCCAGGGCCCACAGAGCTAGGAGCATCTGCTTGCCTTCAGGTGGATGCCAGGGGCCTGCGCCATGGAGGGATCAGCCCATCCTGTCCATCTTTTCCTCTATGTGGGTGGCAATCAAGAGGGAGAGGCTGGAGGGCCATCACGAGTGAGGGGAAGCCTTTTGCAGGGGCCAGCAATGGATTGAGGGGCTGTCAGCATCTGTAACAGCAGCCGCTGGGCACCTGGAGGGGATTCTTATTGTAGCGAGGGACAGGAGTGCATCGAGATGCTACTAGGGGACCTCTCCAAGTCTCTCCAGCACCCCTGGCATCCCCTGCCCCTCCTCCTGCTGTGCCTACAGCGGAGGTGGCATGCAGATTGGCATGGGGATGCCCTCAGTGACATAGGCAGGCATCTGGCTGCCATGGACAGCAGTGAGTGGGGGGCTCCCAGACATCCATGTTCTTGTTGCTTATCAGCCTCTGGTGCCCTGTGTGCTCAGTACCACCATGGGGTGCCAGTAGGGCTGATGGGTGATGCCCCCCTCCCCACTGTCAGGTGTGCCTGGGGTGAGGATCAGCCTGTGGAGGGGGAGGGGAAGAGAAGGATGACACACATTGTGTTGGGAGGAATCAGGCCATGACTTTATTGATTACAGGTTTCTCAGGTCTTGACGCAGCATAGGGTGGGGACAATGGGTGCGACTGAAAGCCTTTCTGCTGTCAGCACCTTCCCCAACTTGCTTGTTAGGTTAACCAAGGGTAGAGGTCTGGTATTAGGACTGGAAGCAGCAGAAACCACTGTTCCTAGCCATCCTCCTCCTGGGGGTGTGGCCAGCCCCAAGGTTGGCTGTCCTGTGCTCTGCACCCCAGAGCCCCTGAAGGGGACTCTCCTTTTGGTCATGCATCACTTTACTCCCATGAGAAATTAGTGAGATGGTCCAATAGTTGCTGCAGACTTTGATGTCTCCTTTTTCGGAATTGGTATGTAAATCGAGCACTTCCAGTCTGTGGACCATTGCTTTGTATTCCATATTTGTTGGCATATCCTTGTTAAGATTTTGTTGGACTCCATCTTCTGTGACTTGAAATAGCTCTATTGAAACCATGTACTCCTAGTGATTTTTTCCACCCTCCCGAGTGCTACAGTGCAGCTTTCACATAGCTTTCTAAATTAGCAGATTCTTCTTCAAAGATTCTCCTTGGAAGGAATCTGTCATCCGTAAAGCTCTTCTGTATATTTCGTCAGCATATTGTTCCCATCTTTTCTTTATTTTGCCCTGTTCAGTTAATGTATTTCCATGTTGATCTTTCAGTATGCCTAACCGTGCTTTAATTTCCCTTTGGTTTCTGAGATATTATGTAACAGGCTCTTGTTCTTCCTTTTTTGTTGTTCTCTTCTGTTTCTTTACACTGGTTATTATAATAGTTCTCCTGGTCTCTGTATGCAAGTTGCTGAATGCTGCATTTAGACTTATGATTCTATTTTTGTCACCTTTCGTTTCTTTATCTTTGGCAGTCCCCAGATTGACAGCAAATCCAGCATGCATTCCTTCTGGTAATATTTTTCCTTCTAAAGAGAATTAATCTGAAATGTAGAGTGGTCGAATCTAAAACTCTATGTACATAATAATTTAAACATTATGGATAAATGTCAACCATGTAGTGTTAAGTTAAAGAGAGAAATCATGAGCCATTAATCCAGGCATAGCAGCAGAAGAAAAAACGGTTACACTCTAAGGCTGCAGTCACACACACTAAATAATCCACTTTCAATGCACTTTCGATTGGATTTTACCAGTTCACACCGTAAAAATCCAGTTGGAAAGTGCATTGAAAGTGGATTATTTAATGTGTGTGACTGCAGCCTGAGAGTTCTGCATTATATAAAGGTAACAAAACACAGCAAAACAACACACCAGGCAGGCAAAATAACCAGGCAATTTTAAACGTCACTTTGTTCTCAAACATATTACAAGAGGATGTTTAATATAATTCATCTCCATTTTTTTCATAGTTAACATTTTATTGAATTCATGAATAACAAATAATAACAACATACAGATTAATAATGTAAATTCAATAATAGTAAGCTTGAAGGTTATGTGTATCACTTGAGTATCTAGATGGTAAGTACAACAAGAATACTTAATCTAAGTTTCCTATGAATAGTAATAAGCTAGTATATTACAGACTGATTTCACACAAGAGCTGCGCCATGGTCGCACCTCCCTTTGCCTTGCTTCTATTGGTCAATTTCCCACTCGAAGCCGCACGGCCGCATCTTGACCCAATTTTCCTCGCAGTTTCGTGATCCTAAAAAAACAGGATCACGAAACCGTGGGGAAAATCAGGTGAAGCCGTGGGTCAAAATGGGGCTGTGCGACCTCGAGTGGAAAATTGACCAATAGAAGCGGGGCAAAGGGTGGTGCGACTGTGGCAACTAAGACATCATGTGGCAGGTGGTCCAGATGGGCAGCATCACCATCTACTGACAGCTCTGAGAGTAAGATCAGGTACAGTCAGTACAACAGTACAAGATCAACAAGAAGAAGATGCACCAGAAGTCAATACACAGATGTCCCAACAGCAGGACCAATACCAACCAACTAAATAGTTTCTTCTGAGCTATAACAAAGCAAGCAGTGAACTTTAGTTAAAACGTCCATTGATTTTTCATCTTGCTTTGGAGCAATGATACAAAGAAGAAAAGACTAGTGTCTACTGTGATTAGAGTTCAGATAAACCACCTGAGAGTTGGAATGTGCATATTTTTAGGAGCATTAGCCCCCACATTAACTGTTATTCCTTTTCTTTGCAGGAATCCTAGTATCTTCCCCATTTACCTCACGAACTGTCCCATGTCTATATTGTTAGGTAATGATGATAAAGAAAAAAATGTAGAAAAGATAAAAGTTGAGAAGCTATCAAAACTGTAATTCAAATCCTCATAGTTCAACAACCACAATAATAGTCTGATAAATTAATATAAGTGAAAAAATAACAATCTTTCATTTTGTATTTCTACTTCAATCAATCAATTATAAGCTTTATTGCATTAGCTCACAGTTTTAGTAATTAACACTAAAAATACAACAATATTCCTACTTCATAATGAAATCTATTCGCTATCCCAGCCAAGAACTGTTCATTCTTGTACAAGACATCGCAGTTCACTAATAATTAAAAGCACATTGTTTTATTCTCTTTTCATTATAGCTTGACAACATGAAGAGGATTGCTGTCCATCACATCAAGTGTAAACCTTTCAGCATCAGTTCCAAGTATCCAGCAACCCTTTCCCTTTCATATTTTCCACTTGCTTAATCATATTGGCAATACTACTTCTGTTCCATCAACAGTCAAAAATTATTCCACAACACAGAAAGCCAAATTCAGCAAATTCATCAAAAGCAGAATAAATCATGCAAGTATGATTTAATCTAGTAATTTAAACAATTTTGATTGAAAATAAAACTCTGTTATTTAAAACAAAAGCCAGAACTGTAAGAAATCAAGAGGATGTAGATGATCCCACAATAGAAACTATATTCCGCAAGACACAGAATGATCACAGCTGTATAGTAAACAATTGTTGCTCTCAATAGCATACTATCTACTTGTTGGCTTTAATGGCCATAAATGACATAGCTACCTTTATTTTCCTTATATTATTTTTGAAAATATGTGTAAGAATACAATTACTTTACAAATCTGGCTGAATTCACCCCATTTACAAGAAACTACACATTAGAACAGTTGCAAAGTAAATAAATTGTACAGTAAGTCCACGTGTGGATGAGTGCCATTGGTTCTAGTGCTTTTGAGCACATATATGAATATGTGTTAGAAAGCAGAAAGAAAAGAGAACCGAGACATTTCAAAATCACTCGCACACTGTAGCCATAAAGAACTGACATCTACTGACCAAAGAAATGCAAAAGGGGGAATCTTTCAGGACTAGATTGGGATGGCCACACCAAATCATGATCTGAAAGGCATATTGTTTTGCTCAGGGTTTCTGAGGCTAATGCCTTGAGGTGGAAACTGGAGCCTGTAGTTAAACGAGTAGTATGAGTGGAGGCTCTTTTTGCTTGCATAAGCCATACTGTATGCCATCTACTGACAACGTTCAGTACTTATTTCTTCAGTTCTGACAGGAGTCTTTGTTAGGAAAGCAAAGTTTTTTGGCCAAATCAGCTTCATAAGCACAATACAGGCCCCGGTCACACGGCCGGATATCACGGGGGGGGGAGGCGTGGCTAATTGCCCCAGAGGAAACTAACGAGCGGCCGCCCGAGCACACGTCCCGGTCGAGGTCCCATGGTTAGGGGGGAGATGCCGACCAGACAGGTATCCTGCAGCGCGGCACAGAAGCCGCGCGGCGCGATCGCACTAGCAATCGCTCTTTGTGCGCATGCGCTGTTGCGCAACCTGTGGAGACTTGGGAGACCAAAAAAACCCCTTGTGTGCAACGAACAGCGGCGGGCACCGGATGCCACGTAAGTCCACCGGAAACACGATCAGACGCCCGTCCTTGCCCCACGGCTTCCGGAAACTAGTACCTCGGAGGTACTAGTTTTTTACTCCGCATTTTTGGCGGGAAGCCTCAGGTTAGCCACGGGAGCTCTACGCTTTCCAGATGTTGCGGTGTGATCGCGCCCGGAAAATCCACCTACCATCCGTATCATCAGTGCGGCAAATGCTCCGTGTGACCGCAGCCACAGAAACCCTTGTTAACACCATAGCTTCTCTTCTACTAATTCAGAAGGAAAAATGCTTGATTTATGGGGAGCTCTCACAAAAGAAAACATTCATCTTCACCATTATATCAAAATCAATCTCTTGCTTTGTCTTTTTGTGTTTTAAATCTGAGGCAATCCAAGGCATGTGCTGTTCTGCGACACACCACTGTTTCAAGACATTTTGTTATAGAGTCTCTACAGTCAAGCTAATTAAAAACATAAGCAGTCTGTTAGGTACCGCTGGGGTCAGGTCTGAGTCCAGGGCTATCTCATGCTCCAGGGTTGCTCTAGTTGGCCAACTGTCACAGGATACAGTCTCAGAATAGAGCAAGAAGAAGGAGTTTCTCTTCACCCAATTTCTACACTGTGCTCTGCCAAATCACCTATTCCCACCTGCCAAGGAATGGGTCTGGCTCTTCCTCCCTGGCTGCTCCTGGGCATATCTTTTAAATGCTTCCCTAAGAGAGGGCCAACCTTGGGCTCAGCCAATCTTCTCTCCCCAATCCAGTCCTGGGAAGTGACAGGTCCCTGGGCCAAAGCTCCCCTGGGTCTCAGTGCCAGGGTTATCACTCATAGGAACTTGGGTGGGTTGGCTTCTGCTGCTGAGTATGCTGCTGAGTGCCAGTTGGGCTCCTTCAAGCTGGCTGACTCCCAAGTAGACTATGTCAAGGCCATGCCCTGCTAAGACCTGACAGACAACTTCCTCAGCCTTGGGGCTTGCTGGCGCAGTACACCTTTGGTGGGGCTTGCAGTCCCCTGGAGTAATTGCAGGGGTTGGAGGCATCAACCATGCCTGAAATACACTAAATATTTCCTTAATCGCAGTGCTTACTTTAAAAGTATACTTATTTGTTTGATTTATATACTGCCCTCCCCATAAATTGGCTCAGGGCGGTTTACATCAATTAGTACAATACAACTAAAACAATGTTAAAATGACAGTTTACACAGTTTACTTCTCCCAGGGCCGGTTCACTCACTAGGCGAACTAGGTGTTCACCTAGAGCGGGCCAGCCCTTAGGGGCGCCAAACTGCACCTGTCCCCCCACCAAAAGCCGTGCATGCATCTAGTCTCTGACCGGGGGACAGCTGCTTCCACCGCCACCACCGCCTCTTTCACCCCAAGTCCAGCGCCCAGTGTGCCCATAAGCGGGCAGGGAAGGGAGGTGGGAGGAAGTGCCCCCCCTGCTGCGCTCGGGGCCTGTCCTGAGGCACAGGTGGCCTGCAGGGTGGGGAGGAGGTGGACGGCACCGCCTGAAGGGCCCAGCGGCAGGGTGGCTCAGGTAGGCATGCGTGGTGCATAGAGGGAGCTGGAGCACACCCGCCGCCGCTTCCTCCTCTGAGACAGGCCTGCTTGGACCAGACGGCTCCTCCACACCGCCCTTGGTGAGTCTCCTTGGTGCCACCCCCCCTGCGGGGAGTGAGGGGACGGGGCGCACACGGCTGGGGGGGGGTCCCGGTCCCCTGGTGGGGAAGGAGAGACAGGGGGAAGTGGGTGGAGGGGAAAGAAAAAGCAGAAGGGCCACCCTCCGAAGAGTCTTGTAGCCCCCTCTCCCCCCAACCCGATGCGCCCAGCTTAGCACCCGGCTTGAGCACCGGAGAGGCACGCGGCGGTGGGGGGGAGACCCAAGGTGAGGGGGGGTGTCACAATGCAGCCTCGCCTGGGGGGGCACTAGTTTCGCCAAGGGCACGGAACAACCTCGGGCTGGCCCTGACTTCTCCACTAAGCATATGTGTTTTCTTAAGGAAATTTGCCTTAATTTTACTTTAGAAGAAGAAGAAGAGAAGAGATTGGATTTTGTAAAAAATGGAGCCTGAATAAAAATGTGCAATCTTAAGCACTATTTGTGTCATTCATCAGACTAATCTTGCTGTATGCCCTGTCATATTTAATTTACACTTTGCTGCTAAAGAATTTCTATCACATATCCACAGATGAGTTAGATACAAGGAGGATTCATTACCTTGATTCAAAATGTAGCAATGGTTTCAAATGCTTCATTATTTCTTTTTTATTATTTTACAAACATGACTGAAAAAACAGGAAATTAGGAAACCCCAGCAACCAATGGACATTTTGCACCCACAATTGTCTCTGTCCTTTAAAATATGTGAAATGAAAAGGAGTAACAACAATACCAGCTAGCTGTCATCAAAATGATATTTTTTTACTCTGGCCTGTAGATGGCAGAAGAGAATCTATGTGTTTACAACTACTCAAATTCACAGAGGAATAATAGTAGCAACACCTACACACATAATGGTATTTAGAATAAAATTAGGAATCTCCACAATGTCTTTGACAAATGTAAATATAAAAAATGAAAAATTATGAACATTATTTTTCCCCTCTAAAAAGCACAACATTGCTTAGCTGTAATTTTGTTCTTTGAGTGATCAAATGCTCATTCATACTAATGGGTTTCTTGCATAGAGCCTCTATTTGGAAATTTCTAGAGCTAGCATGTAGGCATGAATCCTGTTCCCTCAGAGATGCAGTTCCAACTCCATATGCTCCAGTGGAAGCTATACATTCCAAAAACATAAGAGTGTACCAAAGAGGTTAAAAGAACCTGTTACAGAGAAGGTGGGTGGGTCATACGAAGAACAGTTACAGGTAAGCAACCTGTTCTTACTTCTTCATGGTCTCCATGCCATGAGACTTAAGGCATGTTTGGATCTGGCTTGCCAGCTGCAATGGACTTCTAAGGCAGAACACTGTGAGTTCATGTCCTAATCCTGGGTTGCAGAGAGACAGAGTGGAGCCACATATGATGCCATATTGCAGTCAGTTGAATGCTTCAGTGTCCCCGGTCACTGCCATGAAAGCCATTTCTTTATGTCCTTGGGAAGGTGGTCAAATACTGATACTTCATCATACAGGCCAGGTGTAGTTTGACACTTTGAAGGACAGAGCAGCCAAGGTGTATGTTCTTATCCATCTAGCCTTCCCCCCTGTAATAGTTGGAGCTAAATGAGAAATTTGCATCCCTAACAAAGCCACAACTGTAGTTGAGTCTGGTGATGGATGAGTGAAGAGGAATCTAAAGTTATACCCTATACATGTTACAGAGACTGGTTTCAACCAGGTGTCCTTGGTAACCTTCAGCAGAGCTGGGATCATCATGAGTGAAACCAACATGTGTGAATCTGAGTCCATGATTACAAAGACAGCACCTGCTTCCTGGGAGGATGGTGTACAATTTGCTGCCCAAACATAGTGGCCACACAGATGATTTGTTCAGAGTAGAGTAGAATGTCTTCTATAGGACAGAAAACCTGAAAATCCAAGACAACATTTGAGGGTTATGAATCCGAAGCCTTGCTGGAATCCTCAGAATCCAAAGGTAAATATCCTTCTTCCAGTTTTGAGGTGCTCAAAGCTGAATCCCTAACATGGGGGAATCTGTCATGCAGCTACCTGCACTGGTGACAAGTGGAGAACCAGCTGCATAGCCAACAAGTTAGGGGATGAGAGCATCAGAGATAAGTCAAAAGCAGTGGCGATGGGGCCAGTCCCAGGGCTCTTGATTTCCCAGCTGTAGGCTGGGCCATTGGAACTGCATGTTCCTATGCAAGAAAAACCTGGCAGGACACAATTGTGCTAGGATGCAAGGAACCCCACCCCAAGGGAGCAGCACAATGGCCCAGATAATATGGAAAGTACCAGTCTCATGACTGACAGTACAGATAGTTAGTCTCCCAATAATCCAGGAAGATTGGTCAGAAACCAGAGCCATCCCTATAGAAGTCTCTATCTGGAACTAAAGCCTGATGATCTCAATGGGAATTTTTTGCCCTGAGACAGAGACTAATAAGACCGTGACCAAGAATAAGGGAGAATGTCTTTGGAGGATCTTTGATGTCAGGATAAAGATGATGATTGATCCCAAAGAAACTGATCCCAAAGAAAGTGAAGCCTGAGCACCAATGGATGAGAAGGTTAAATTTGGAAAGAACTTGATCTGCCCTCCTAACACCAAAACAATGGGTATCCATGGGTTTTCAATCACTGGTGATGAGGACCATAAAATCCTCATAGACATTGTCTCTAAAACAGGTCCTGACACTTGTAGAGCAGTGGAATGAATTGAAGCAGCCACCTCCGTGCTTGAAACTGGAGAGGACCAATGCTGCTTTGGTTTCTTTATCTTGACTGGAGATTGGGACTGATCCTTCACTCTTGGATGCCTTATAGAGCACATGTGAAGCAGAGTCCTTATAAGAGGGTATTGGAGCAGGCGTTGAAGCCAAGCCTCCACTGTCAGGGTGTTAAGAAGCTGTTGAGGTAGGAGCAGTCTGCTATGTGGCAACAAGGGTTGCCAGTTTGTTGGATGCCCTTATGGCTTTCTCCTAAAGGGCAGCCTGTGAACACGGAGACCAATTTTGGCTTGGCCACTTACATTTCTAGTTACAGATGCAGGTGTTAACTTTGTGTTGTTCCCCTCAGCAGCGGAGACAACAATCATGCCCACATGAAGAAATTTTTTTCCTGCTCTGTCAACAACATTGAAAGATGGTCTTGTGTGCCATAGGCATCTAAGCACTGCAGCATACTGTGAAGAAGACAATATATACTATAACTATTTATGGCTGCGGTCACACGGAGCATTAGCCACGCTAGAGCGATGGAAGACAGGCGGAGTTTCCGGGCGCGATCTCACCGGCACATCTGGGAAGCGTAGCACTTCCGTGGCTCAACTGAGGCTTCCCGCCGAAAACACGCAGCAAAAAACTAGTACCTCGGAGGTACTAGTTTCCGGTAACTGCGGGGCAAGGGCAGGCGTCTGATCGTGTTTCCGGAGGCATCCGGCGCCCGCCCATGTCCCCTTGCAAAAAAGTTTTTTTTCCCCACATCTCCGTGGATGCGCACAAGCACCCAACGGAGCATGCGCAGTCGTGGTGTACATGGAAAAAAACACATCCAGTTTGCCGCACCGCGCGCTTCTTTTTTGTGCGTGGAATTGTCTTGCAATCAGCACCTCTCCCTTCCCACGGAACCTCCACGGTACCTCCACGGTACCTCAACGGGAGGTCTGATCTCTTTACCACGCGTTAGTTTGCCCCGGGGCAAACTGCCACGCTTTCCCCCCGCAGTTTCCTGCCCGTGTGACCGGGGCCTATTACTACTAAACAAAACAATGAAGAAACTAGGTCCAATAAAATGAACCTCATGGAGAAGGTTCCAAATTGATGCTACTGCTGTGCTGGATGGAAGAAAACTGAGTGAGATGTCATGATTTTTCCAACTGGGCAAACATAGTCCAAGTTGCATCTCTGAAGAGACTGGATTTATGTCCCTAAGCACTAGATCTAGTTTCCAAATACAGGTTCTCCACAGGCACAATCAGTGTGAGGCCCAGAGAGCACAACTAATATATGCTTATTCCCTCCATATTTACATATATATTGTGTGATTACACATTAATGGCATGAGCTGTCATGGCTTGTATCCAGACATTTCCACTGGTGAGGGGATTTCCATCAGTGGAGCAAAATGCCTCCTGAAACCCTGTTCCTGGAGGTCCCCCTCTCTCCCAGGAACAAAATTCCAGGGTATTTTGGACTGCTGCAGGAGGAGGAAGCTGAATAGTGTTCTATGAGTGGAAATACTTGTGCCATGTATTTTGCAATATGAACTGTCACGGGAATTCTGTACATTGGTTGAAGCCTGCTAGTTTGCTCATTATTGCCTTTTCCATTTCCAGCCAGGAAACATGAATCAAGCACCCTTAGTTGGGCGCTTGGGAAATGGGAAAATCATTGTACTACAACAAATGCACTTTTAAACTTCCCTTAGCTGGAGGTGGCTACAATGGCTAGTGAAGAATCAAGCAGGTGTGGATGGGTAAGACAGGTAGGCTTGAATCAGTATCTGATTTGTTGGTGAGGTCATCTGGTGGTTTTGCAGTGAAATTGGGCTTGTAGCATGGCTGCACTGTAAGACCTTGTACTGTATTGTATTGCATTGCATTACGTTGCATTGTATTGTGCCATTATTTTAAATTAAGGAACATCCACATGTCAAAAAAACCAGTTTTGGATTTACCATTGGGATTAATATACTCCTGGAAGGTTGAAGCAGTTTCCCAGAGTAAGCCTTATCATACAGTTGCTATTCACTTCCCATTGTAACCTGTTTGCCTCAAGAATTCCCATACTGACCATACAAAAACTGCCTTTTTGATGTTAAGAATTCTAGTAAGGGCACCTCTGATGTTGTAAATATAAATCTATTTCCCGGAAAGTCTGCACACTATTGAATAGGTTCATGTTATTTATCACCGCAGTACAGTCCTGAGTCCAGTAACACTTATTACAGCCCTGTTGTTTCATTACATCTTTCTGTGATGCTGACTTAAGATATAACACATATCTTACAGTTTGTTCCTATTTAGACATATTTAATACAGATAATTTCTTTTAACTCTATAATCAATAATAACCATATGGTTACAGCAGCTTATTCTGTAAAATCATCAGTCAAATGGAAGGGCAAGCACAGGCCAACTAGAGAGTGCCCCGATTTCTTAAAGAGGCATAGAAACCCTCTTACCTGGCATAGAAGTCATTGGGGGGAATAATTTCCTGGAAGTACTGTAACTGGTACAGGTATAGTCCGATTAAGTGGCCTGCGCTAAATATAGCCATTAGTACACAGAGACAGCTGAATATCAGCGGATCAAATACTCGGCAACAGGACCACCATGTACATAACCCCAAGAATACAAAGAAATATACAGCTGAGGTCATTGATGGCAACATCATTCCTACAAAAAAAAAAAGAATGAAGTGCAGTTAGTGTTTTATGTACTCAAAATATCTGTACTACATGAAAACAGAATAAGATGCTTTAAAAATAAGTATAATCAGTTACTTAAGATAATCCAAATTTACTAACTGAAATCCATTTTTCCGTTTTACTGCAGTATGTGAAAGACATAAGTAGCATACAACTGCTTATGTAAAAATACATTTTGTTCACAATTCTAAAAGTTTCAGTTATCATAATTGTAACAGATTCCCATCAAAAATTGAAGCTTTTGCCTTGACCTGGATAGCTCAGGCAAGCCCAAATTTGTCAGATATCAGAAGCTAAGCAGGGAAGGGAAACTTCCAAGGAATACCAGAGGCCGGATGCAGCCACCTCTCTGAAAAATATCCAGGCCCCCAGTAGGGGTCACCAGGTCAATTATGACTTCCAGGCAAACACACAAAGGCCCTGTCCACACGAGGGGTTTTGGGCCGGGAGTGGGCCGGATCAGGGCTGGAGCAAACGGGTGCGATCCCACTGCAACATCTGGGCAGCGTTGCGCACCCGTCCCTGATCCGGCCCTTCCCCCAAAGAGACGCATAAAAAATGAACGAGGTGGTTCATCCACGACGGCCGCATCAAGGCCGGCCGTGGGATCGCCAGCCCGTCTTTCTGCCGGCGCATCCCCAGCTCCTGCCTGAACTGCGCATGCTCAGACATGCGCAGTTCGGCAGTCTCCCGTTCCCCTCCGTCGCTTCCCCCGGCATCTGATCCTGCCGGGGAGGGATGCGCGCGGCTCAGGGGATCAATGTGATCCCGCCGCGGCGTGTTTCTTTTGATGCGGCTTTCAAAAGCCGCGCTTCAGCCCGTCCCTTTCCCCCCAGTGTGGCAGGGGCCAAAACACCCCTTTTTTTTTAATTGAAGCTTTTAACCATCCCACCCACCCCCATCTACAGCATTATTATATTCAAGGGTGCATTTCAGTGACAGTTATATACTTAATTGATGAATATAACTAAAAATACTGAGGTACTTCAGTACAGAAAATGCTAACATTCACATTCCACATCTTAATACATTATCTTAGACAGAAACTAACCTGAAAGTTTTGGCAATCCTGCCACCTACTGAAGAAGTGAGCCGTGACTCACAAAAGCTCCTACCCTGCCACAACTTTTGTTAGTCTTTAAGGTGCTACTCGACTCTTGCTCTTTTCTACTGCTACAGACAGACGAGCACGGCTACCCATCTTGGTGTGCTGCCTACTGTTCATAAAGGGGATGAGAATAGGTGTAAAGTTGCACAACATGATTCACCCCAATAAATATGACCCAGATTAATCTTCATTACTTATTTTAAGAACAGAACGTACACCATTTTCTGTATATTAAATTATGGATACAATACATGGCTACATGTTCTGTGTGATATAGTTAAAGGGCCACGTCTCCTCAACATGCCAGGTCTTTACCTAATAAAACAAATCATTTAGATGAGTGGTGCACACACTCCACTGTCATTTTCTGAGATCTGTTTCTGGAAATCACACTTGCTGTTTGTATTGGGGGGTGGGGTGGGGAAGAATACGCTTTAAGAAATTTCTTAGATTAGTGTGCGCACGTCTTTTGATGCCTGGTCTTTTATAAGTACAACAAACCCACTGTGAGATTAAACATCCTATTAAACATTTTGGAGACTATTTAGACAATTCTGCACAGCAAATTTTATGTTAAAAAATAAAATTAAAATAAATAAGTAAAAATTATACAGGAGTCAAAGAACACTCAAAGACTAACAAAGTTCATTTCAGCATAAGCTTTCACGAATCACAGCACACTTCTTCTGATCCATGATGTGCACAACCATTTGGTCCTGATTTTATATAAAGCCGGAGGCAGAGGGGTGTTACAAAAAGAGGCCAGTGTAAAAAATCTTGTTTTGTAGTATAGTCAATGAATGTACAGCAAAAACTCTCAGCAATGTACAGTATTTGGGAGGGGATATTTAGACAGTTAGTCTATCCTTGGAGTAAGATAGGTATGTTTTACAATTACAAAAGGGTGTTCCCCTATTTTATTCCTTAAGTGTTGAAGAGTGCTGATGATGTGATTGATTTCACAGGAATGTTAAGATTTTATCAGAAAACTGACTGTAAACTATGAACACCAGCCATTACAATGACTCAACTTCTCACGATATGTGGTGCTTCTGCTGGTCTCTGAGCTGCTATGTCACTTCCAAGTACAACCCAGAAGTGACAATGGATAGTTGTAGGAATTGCCAGAAACTCTCTGGTTTTACAATAGAGTTTCTGACAGTTCCTAGAGCTACTCACTGTCACTTCTGGGTTGCATCTGGAAGTAACGTAGTGACATTGGCAACATTACACCCACTTATGTCCCTCCCCACCCTCGACGCTCCTGTTGGCTGCCAGGCTTAGCTTGGTAACCCTAGTTATAGTAGCTGAGACACACTGAGCTGACCGACATGGCTAAATCTGAAGGCCTAGTTATACAAATTCTTATTAAGGCAACTTCCTATGTCTATTAGATTAGCCCAGGGGACCCGATGTGGAGCCCACCAAGTGTTTTCTAGAGCCCACCAATTGTTTTTAGAAAATGGGTGAGGTCAAGCGGGGCTCTTATTCAGCAAGACTTCTGAATGGCCATTACGATTTGATTGGCAGTGCAGATTTCAAAACACTTTACTGTGACAGAAGCTGCCACCACAGCACAAGGATCTTCACTGTATGACTGAGGGTAAGCTGTGGTAGACATTTTGCGGCACGCTCTGCCTCTGGTGGCAACAAATTTGTGGCTGCACACATCACACTGTATCAAAATTACAAAGGTGCCCGCAAGCTCAAAAAGGTTGGGGACCCCTGCTATAGCCTCTTAGTACTATCTATATTAAAAATCACATTCACAGTTTAGACTACTTTTGCTTTCTCAATCTACAGACAACATATTAAGAAACAGTACTTTGAATATTATCAATATGCTTGAATGGAGTACTTCCATATTGCCAGAATTAGGTCTAAATTATCAGCAAACAGTGCATGCCTTGATTTTCAACTTGACAAACAAACAGCAAGGAACTGTTATTCTGTAACACAAAATCAGCCCTTATGGTGATCTATCCTGATTTAATAAGTACTTCCAGATGGTTCACGAAAAAGCACATTCCTCTTCTTAGCATCACACTAATTAGTATTCCTAATTGGGCAGCAATTGCTGAGGATAATCACTAAAAATACTGAGGATAATGGCTATCTAACTATGTCTAATATAAAAAACAAATTAAAGCAGCTAAAATTACATTAAAATGTACATTCAAAGCAACTAAGTAATATATATATAGTCCTTTACTATTAAAAGGGCTATTTACCAAAGCTCTCAATGACTAAGAGCTCATTTGTATCTTTAATCTAATTTACACTTTTAATCTAATGGTTCTTGAGCAACTGTTCAAAAGAGCCTACCTGTTGAACCAAGTAAAATTGTAACAACAACTTTTCCAGCCGTGGTTATAACATTCCCAATAATTTCCTTGATTTTGGAAGCTATTGAGGCAATTCGTCGTAGCAATTTTAATTTTGTTGTTTCTTCTTCTTCTTCCCCACACTCTGCATCATCAAAATCTTCATATATTAATGCATCTTCTGCCTCTATTCCCTCTCCTTCATTCTGAAAATGAGAGAAAACTATTGTGATATTGGAATTCACTACAAGAGCATATCTTACTTTTTAAAGACCCACATTAATCACACATCCCATGCCATGTATCCCAGTGTTAATTCATAAGTATTCTTCCATTTCCTAAGTAGGCACCATAACCCCCAGTTGAGAGCCTGTTTCAGAGCTGTTCTCTCACAAGCAGTTCTCAAAAGAGCTCTCTCAGCCCCACCTACCTCACAGGGTAAGGAGGGGAAGGGAAAGGAGATTGTAAGCCACTTTGAGACTCCTTTAGATAGTGAAGTGGAGGGTATAAATCCAATCTTCTCATCGTCATCCTCTCGTCCTCCTCTATTCTGCTTTCTTTCCCATTCTTCAAACTACCCTACAATGCCAAATCATTACCCCTCTCATGACTATAGCACAAACTAGTGTAAGATTCTTGTCGGCTTTCTCCCCATTAGGGGTGTCACTGTCAACTCTGGGTTGGGAAATTGCTGGAAATTTGGACACGGAGCCTGGGGATGGGTGGGCTTGGGGAAGGGAAGTATCTCAGTACAGTATAATGCCATAGAGTCCACTCTCCAAATCAGCCATTTTTTCCCTAGGGGAACTGAGCTCTGTAGCCTGGAGATCAGTTGTAATTCTGGGAGATTGTCATACCCCACCTGGAGGTTAGCACTGTTACTCTCTACTAGGCTGTCTTCTCCTTAATCCATTCAACCAAATACACATCTGATAAAATTATCTTTATTGTATTATCCCTCCCACTCCTCTCAATTCTTATACTGCCTTTCATTGAAAGCATTTCTTCCTTTACTTTGGCTGTCTTGTTGCACTCACCACACAACTACGGGGGGGCATGAACCAAATTATGAACTGAAATTCATCACGAACCAGGCACAGTTCATGCTTTGCAAACCTCAGTTCATGCCATCCCACTCTCATGAGTCCCCATGAACCTCCCAGGTGGGTTTGTGTGGTTTGTGTTGGCAGACATGCTGGTGCTGGTACTGATGCTTGGAGAAGGCATATAAAGAGACCACAGTCTCGTCAAATGCCTTCTCTTTTTTTGTGTGTATATGTTTTTATTGAGTTTTAAAATATACAGGGATAGAAAAGGGGAAGGAGAAGAAGGAAGAAAGCAAAAATAATGTATTCTGCATTCTCTGCTTATCATTTCCCATTACAATAAGACAGACTGTGAGATTATACAAGTTTAAAGGGTTTTTGCAAGCCCCAGCAGAAAGGAGAGAGGGAAGATCCATGAACCTCATGAACCCGAACTGGTAGGCAAAGTGGGAGAGGTTTGTCCCAGTTTATGGTCTGTGGTTCGTGGTACCTCATAAACCATGAACCGGGACAAACCTCAATTTTCCCGATTAGTGCCCATCCCTACAAACAACACTGCAATAACAATTGCCATTGTTATACTGTGCTGCCAATCAGACATGTATGACTTCTGATTGCCATGAAGTAGATGGAGGATTTTGAAACCATATCTGAGGGTTTTGGGCCTTGTAGATCCATTTTGGATTGGACTTGTGACTAGCAAAGTCTGTGAAGTCCCAAAATAGATCTGAAATATAGTGTTGGTCTGCTTAGGCTGCTTTTGGCTCTACTGCATTCAAAAAACCCCACCCAAGCCAGCCAGTCCCTTTAAATCCCTCTTCCAAGCCAAGCCAGTCAGCCAGCGGGGGTGGGGTGGAGGACGTTAAAATTACTTTCTTTCTACGTTTCCCCCCCTCCATCTATTTGCTTTCTCTCTCTCTTTCTGTCCTCCTTCCCCATCTAAAGTTAAATGTGTTCTCCAAGCCTTGCTCCACTGCCACACTGGCCAGCTGGCTTAGCTTGGAGAAGGCATTTGTCTCTTTAAATCCCTTTGCCAAGCAGGTGCAGCAGCTTGGAGAACAAGAAGCTTGGAGAACACATTTAAAGTTAAAGGTGTTCTCCAAGCCCCCACTTGCCAGCTTGGAGAAGGCATTTGTCTCTTTAAATCCCTTCGCCAAGCCAAGCTGGCTGGAGTGGGTGAGGTATTGGAGAACACATTTAAAGTTAAAGTTGCTTTCTTTCCACCTCTCCCTTCCTCCCCATTTACTTGCTTTCTTTACACCTCTCTCTCTCCCCCCTTCCTTCCTTCCTCCCCATCTATTTGCTTTTTTCCCACCTCTTTCTTTCCACCTGGAAAACCTGTAAATCTGTTAGAGTGAAAGCCTGCTAGCTGGTGTAAAGATTTGCAGCTTGGAACTATAATTTCAATTTTTTAGCTCTCCATGACAATGTTATTCACGAAATCTCCATTCTTCTGAATAATGCAATTATATTTGCAGGATCCTTGCCTGAAATCTACATGTGTTTCTTTGGCTACTCTCAAATGTCACATCACAATGAAAGTAAACCTACACGTGTATGGCTCTGGCTTGTTGCCATGCTTATGCTATTATCCTCCTCTCACTCTTCTCACACAGAGCATGATAATCAGGGTTTAAAACTAGCTGTAATTTCTCATGACATACAAATACAAGAATGCAGCTTAACTGTAGTTAGTACTCTCACCACTACAAGCTAAGATTCTTTGGCAGGTATAAATCCCTTCGCGGGGGGTGGGGGGGCATAGGTAACCAATATCAGTTTTCACCCAGAGTGGGAAGGAGGGAAAAGACAGAAATGAGGCAGACAGGCAAAAAGCTGGCTTTGTGCACATTCAGGCTAAATACTGATGCAATGTCTGAATGCAATATTAGTCTCCCTAGTCACAATTCATTCTAAAAAAATAGATACAAAGCAAGACTAACCAGCATCACCTATAATATAGCAACAACTACATTATTCACATCACCTATAATAAAACAACAGCTACATTATTCAATGATACAGCTGCCAGTTTCGGTTGCATTAAAGAAAAATGGGGGTGGGGGGAAGACAGAGAGGGGGAAAATCTTTTAATAGCAAATCAATGCAACAGTTTTTAACATACCCCAGTCTAGTTTATCTTTCCTATGCACTGCTAGCAGTTTACTATGTCAATACTTTTTTGGAGTGGTTAGCTGGACATACTGAGTCCATTTAAATAAACATTTAAATATAATTTATAATTTGAAATGCAAGTTTGTGGTGCTTTGAACCTTCTATAAAACTAAGTTTTCCTCACAGCTAATATTTTATCCATTGTTCCTACAGAGTGAAAACTATTAATCTATCCAAAAATAAGGGAGCAATTTGATATCTTATCCTGTTGGTGCTGAGAAAGTGATTTCACAAGGAAAAGAGCTTTGTTTCTCCTTAGTTCTTTGTTTGCCAACTATCTTTCTCCTTCAGAGGACCACAGAATGGTCACATCACCAATACAATCTTCTATTTTGTCATAATTACAATTCATTTCCATGAATTTCAATAAATAACAGTAATAGCTTTCAGAACACAGTCTGCAGGGTATATACTCAATACGCACATCCTGAAGAGATAAACTCTAATCAGAAGAATTCTGGTACATATTGTGGCCTGTTGAATATCATTGCTAGGGAATCCTGAATGATGGTACTTTGCTTAAATAATTAACCATAAAAATGTCCTTACTCTTATTACAGTCAGGAATATATCAGTGGGAACATCAGGGAGGAAACAAGCTAACTTAGCAACACAATTACTGGAATATTTTGGATTCCAATACTTCTTCTAGAAGTATAATGGTTGCAGTAGGCATTCTGAATATGGATTAAGTACTTCAGTACTTTTAAGCTTTCTGAAGCAGATGATACTTAACCAGTGTTTTCCCAGTAATTGCAACACACTCTCATGGTTCAGATAGTCCTCATTGTGGCTTGGAAATGAGCCATGGATTTATTTGTTCTCTGTTTCCCTCAAGTACATGGCTTTCAATTTCCGTTTTATCTCTAACTTTGCTGTAATGTGACAAGTAACAAAGTTTGCATTTTCCCTGTTCCCTAAAACTACAGGAAACAATTGTTTGCTAGCCTAGACATAATCTCCCCTTTCCTAGGTTTATGACCTGCATTGCAGTTCCCACCATACAAAAGACCCAGACTCACATGACTGTTCTCAGCTATAAAGTTATCCAATCACACTGTCCCCGTGCTGGATAGTTGGAATCCCCACCAAAAATCCCATCCAAGCTCTATGAAGTAATGAAGATTGCCTCCAAAACATCTGTCATCTACCCAGAGACTTCTCTCATTCATTATTTGGAAATGTTGCCAGGACCTCTCTGTCACATTCAGACAAGCAGAGAGGACTAAGTCTGTTTCACTATCAAAACTTCCTTACACTCCTAAGGTCTATGCAGCTGAAAGTGTAGGCAGACTCCATCTCATATCACACCAGAGAATCATGATAGGAAACGTGCAATAAAATGGCATTTCAGGATGAGACAGCCTGTGAAGAACGGTCACATCCCGTTATTAAGGACTTGTTTTGTGACTCCATGGGATCTCTCTATACCCATACCAAATTGAATGGCCAGGGCTTGTGAAACAATAAGCTTACATTCCATTTCCCTGAAAGAGTGCCCCATATAATACAATCCAGACTAGTAAACTAATTGTCCTGTATCATTAGCATCCTCCCTCCCCCAGTAACGCAAGAAGCCCTGTTTCCCCACTGGCAAAAAAGTGTGTATTTTAGCTATAAAAGGTTTATTTTAGGTTTGGTTTCATCTCAGAACTGTCCCTCCACCACTGCAGCTCTTGCCTACACTCACATGTCAGAATCAGGCAGCATATAAACTTTTCTTGCTGTCCACCCCTTCACCCCCAGCAAGTCTTGCACTGAGTCCAGTTTGCACAACCTCACTCCCAGCTCCTCTGCTTGCAGCTCCTTTGCTTGCCCTCCCCCTTCCCTCTTTCTCTGCCAGCAAAGCATTCTCTTGTCCTTTTCATTCCCAACTAGTTCCTGCCACTTCCTTTCCCCCCTACTCTTTCCTAGACTTGCCCAGCTACTCTCAATTCTGCATCTACCTGCCCTTTGGGCATTCGCCCTAGCCAGATGTTCTGCCCTTCCACCTGCAGTTATTTAAGGGAGGTATAATAAAAAACCCTACCCTGAAAGGCTATGTTCATGCACTTCATGCAAGGTCGAATCAGTAGAGCATATGTTTTTCAGTTGCCCATTCTACAGAGAGGCTCGTCTTAAAATCATTACCCCATTAGTTGATAGGATACCTGGTCACATCAATACGAACAAAGCAAGACTTCACTGGCTTCTATCAGATAAGAATGCAGAGATTACACGTTCAGTCGTTGAGTTCTGTGCATTGATTCTTAGATTGCGGGAGTTGCATTTTAAAAGTTTTTAAATTTAGATTTTATTCTGTATATTATCTCTGTTTTTTCCTTCTTTTTCATACTATGTTTGTATTGTATGCTGATCTTAAGACCGTAACAATAAAACTAAAATAAACTACCTGCCCTCTCTCTTTTCACCTTCCATTTCAAGCTTGGTTCTTCACTCCCCAGTTTGCAACACCTCCTGCTCCCTCTCCTTTCTGTTGGAGATGCTACACATACATCTATGGTTGGGGACCACTCAAACCAGTGTGTAACTTTGAATTACACACTGCATTTAAAATTTTCCTTCATCTCTCACTCTTCTCAGTACCCAATAAAGATCAAATTAAAGGTCTCTATGTGTCTCTCATTTCCCCCAATATCACCCCAAGTATGCACCTTTGTATACACAGACTGGATCCCAGACAAGGGTTGGGAGAGTGCATGCCTATGTATTCTCCCCTGACATCCTGGATAACACCTATTAGCTCATCTGGATCATCCTCCCCTTTCTCCAAGCTCAGGGAATAGAAATCTTATGAGTTCAAATACCAAGTTCTATAAATGATGACAGAATCTATTTCCAAATTTCCCTCAGCATATTTGTACTCTGCTCTTAGTGTATACCCAGAACCTTGCTTGTCTTAGCCCTTCCTTGGAAGTTCCTGTGGCCTTATGCTGGTTTCATTTTTCAGTGTAGCTATATAAGTTTTTTCCACATTCTTTTTTTTTTTTAGATTATTTTTTTAATGAGTTTTTATTAGAAATATCACATGTAAAATACCGCCACC
>NW_015168051.1:485898-506520 GCF_001447785.1 Gekko japonicus
TTTGTATCTGGGCCCAGTAATATTTTGTCTAAATCGGTAAGTTTTTTATTAATACCTAGTTGTCTGTCTTTATTATATTTAGATATTAGTTCATTTTTTTCCCACCAAGATAATTTGATCTGATTTGATTGTAAAATTTCCTGGGATTTTAATTCATTGTCTTTATTTAAAAGGACATCATAACTCAATGCTCGGGTTTCTGACATCAGCGTTGGTAGGGAGATTACCTCCAAAGGGGCCACCCATCTTGGTATTTTTTCATAATGAACTGTAGCAATTTCTTTCCATACTTTTATTAAACTGTTCCTTATTCGGTGTTGCCGGAAATATGAATGAGATTTCATTGTTTTCTCACTTAGAAAGAAATGCCACCCGGCCATTAAGTCGTGACCTTCCAAACATAATACCCTTTGATCTCTAATCAACATCCATTCGCGGAGCCATGTCAGTGCCGCCGCTTGATAGTAAAAGCGCCAAATCGGTATCGCCAGGCCGCCTTTTTTTGTTTTTTCTTGTAGATAATAAGATTTTATTCTCGGTTTTTTACCTTCCCAAATAAAGTTTTGGGTTAATTTATCTAGTTTCTTAACAAAGGTATTATTATTGAGTACCGGGATGTTTTGAAAAAGAAAGAGTACTCTGGGTAATATAGCCATTTTGATTGTTGCCACTCTGCCCATAAGGGACAGATGTAGGTTAGACCAATTTGTTAAGTCCTTTTGGATCTGAGTCAGGAGATTATCATAATTTCCTTGTACTAGTGAGCTAGTCCTGTTAGTGATATTAATCCCTAAATATTTGATGTTCTTTTCTATAGTAAAGTCCGTTAGTTCCTGCAGCTTTTGTTCCATGGCTGGGCCGCAATTTTTTGTTAGTATTTTTGTTTTAAATTTATTTATTTTAAACCCCGCTAATTGCCCGAACTCCTGAATCTCCTCTAGCAGTGGTGGAACTGATTGTACTGGATCTAGAACGGTGATTGCAATGTCATCTGCGTAAGCTTGAATTTTATACTCTTGATTTTTAATTCTAATTCCATGTATTTGGTTGTTTCTGCGGATATTTTCACATAGGCCTTCCATTGTCAAGATGAATAAAAGCGGCGAGAGAGGGCACCCTTGTCGGGTACCCTTACAGATATTTATTGCTGTAGTCAAATCCGCATTAATTATTATCCTTGCTTCTTGTTTTTGGTATATTGTTTCTATTATGTTGTTAAAGCTCAGTCCGCAATCCATTTCTTTCAGATTTTGGATCATAAAATCCCAGTTGATGTTATCGAACGCCTTTTCGGCGTCTATGAATATTATGGCTGTTTACTAACATCTGTCTCACAATACTCCAAAATGTTCAAGATGGTTCTGATGTTATTTTTTAATTGTCGGTTAGGCAGGAACCCCGCCTGATCTGGGTGTATTAGTTGGACTAACACCTTCCTCATACGATGGGCCATTATATTAGCATAGATTTTGTAGTCCACATTAAGCAAAGAAATGGGACGATAGTTCTTAATTTCTTTTTCATCCGTGCCCTTTTTATGGATTAGTGAGATTGAAGCTGATTTCCAAGATTCTGGAATTACCTTTTTTTCTGGTATATCCGTTACGAACTGTTTATATACCGGGATAAGCTCCTCTTCAAAAGTTACATAACGAACTGTTTATATACTGGGATAAGCTCCTCTTCAAAAGTTACATAAAATTCGGCTGGTAGCCAATCGGGGCCAGGGGATTTTTTTTTTTGGCTTCTGATTGCTCCCACTAATTCAGACAACGATATTTTTTGGTTCAGGATTTTCTTTTGATCCTCATTCAGTTTCTTTATATGTAACTTATTTTTTAAAAAGTTTTGGATATTCTCTACGTTGATGTCTTCCTTCTTGTATAGGTTACCATAGAAATTCTTAGTTATCTCTTTCAGATCGTCTATTCTGTGTTTGTTCTCACCTTGTTCATCTCTTAAAGATTTAATAGACCTTCGCTTCTCTTCTTGTTTTAATTTAAATGCCAGCCATCGGGTCGGCTTATTCGCCGATTCAAAATATCTTTGTTTCGTATATTTAATCTTTTTTGCGATCTCCTCATTTAACATGCTATTAATTTCATGTTGCAATTTGGAGATCTTTACTTTTATATGTTTAAAGCTTGGGTTGAGTTTTAAATTGCCTTCTTGCTCTTGAATTTTTACTTTCAGCTGCTTTAATTTTTGACTGTCCCTTCTTTTTTTCCTTATTGTTTCACGGATGAAAATCCCTCTTACAAATGCTTTTAGGGCATCCCACACCGTTATTAATTGTGTTTCGGGTCTAATGTTAAATTTAAGGAATTCTTTTATCTCATTTTTGATGTTTTTAATCAGTTGTTCATTCATTAACATAAATGTATTCAGTCTCCATCGAGTCGTTTTGGGGGTGTCTAGTAATGTTAGCAAAATCGGATTGTGGTCCGCATATGTCAGGGGTAAAATCTCCACCTCTTTGAGATTGTGTAACAGCCCCATATTTGACCAGATCATGTCAATACGGGACCATGATCTGTGCCGGCCAGAGTAAAAGGTGTAGTCCGATTTTTTAGGGTTACAGACCCTCCACATGTCCACCAGATTTATTTCGTCGGCTAGTTTTAAGAATGGTAGAGGTAACTCGCTACCTCTTTTCGTCCTAGCTGTTTGATTTTTCCTATCTATTGTTCTGTCAAATACGGCATTAAAATCCCCCACCACGCAGATGTCATCGTATTCTTGTTTCACCAGTAGGTTTCTAAGCCGCCGAAAAAATTTGTCTTGGCCACAGCTAGGGGCGTATATATTCACAATCAGAAAAATTTTATTATCTTTAAAAAATTTTACAATCAGAATTCTGCCGTCCTGGGAATCGTAAACTAATTCTGGAGCAAAAACTGATCTAACATATGTTACCACCCCTTTCTTTTTCTTGTTCCTGTCCGATGATGCAAACATCTCTCCTAGTTTTTTATTTTCTAAATACTTTTGATGCTTCCTTTTTATATGCGTCTCTTGCATACAAACTATATGTGGACTAGTCTTAAGCAGCTGATGGAAAGTCCTTTTCCTTTTCTGGGGTCCATTAAGGCCGTTAATGTTGATTGATATTAATTTAGTTTGCGTATTCCTTTTGTTATCCATCTTGTTTGTTTGATCTGTCGTCTCTGTCATATCGTCTGGTGCGGACTTGAAGAGGGATCGTATCTTTTCTCTGGGACCTTCCGCTTCTCTTCTTTTTAGTAGTCGTTTTTTGTTCTTCTGCTTCTTCTTCCAATTCTTCCCTCTCCTCTTCCTCTTCTTTCTCTTCCGAGTCACTACTGTCTGATGTTTGTATGTCCAATTCCTGTCCATTCTTTTTTATAAAATTTTCCATTTTGTCGATCGAGTTTATTTTATACCATCTTGAATTAAGATCAATATATTGAAAGATTATTATTATTATTATCATCTTCAGAGGTCATTTCGGGGGGATCGCGGGGGATCGCAGTTCCCCTGGGTGAGGTGTGCGTGGGGGGTGCACACGACAAAGCCACACCCCCTGCTTCCGGCCGCCCCACTTCCGGCCCTCATTCAGCCAGGAGGAGGCAGGAGAAGAGGGCCCGTATATCACCTGGGAGCTCCTATTTTTGCTGCCACCATGTATGAGTCTGGGGTCAGCCTCCCCGGTCGTTTAGCGAGTTTGTGTTTTTTTGCAAAAGCTGAGTTCATACGGTATGCTAATTCAATGTCATCGTTTATTCGAGTTGTCTCTTTCTCTTCCACAAGATCCGCTATAAGTTGTGTCATCTTGCTCTTAATGTCCTCTCCCTCCTCCTCAGGTATATTTTGGAACCTTAAGAGGTAGGCTGCATTCTCTAATTCTAATTTGGATACCGTTTCTTCCAGAGCTTTTATTTTCACGTTGTTATCTTCGGTCACATTATTTATCATCGTTACAGTGTTGGTCAGTGATTCAACCCTTTGTTTGTTACCTAGAGCCAATTTTCTTGTTTCCTCTAACTGGCCACTGACTTGTTGTACTAAGCAGTCAATTTTAGTTTGCATCGGCTCCAGTGCTTTTTCCACCGCTGGATGCAGCGCAGCGTCCAGCGCCGAGCCTAGTGCTTCTGGTAAAGCAGCGGCCATTGCCCCTTCGACAGCTTGATTTACTACTGCTTTTATTGCCTCTTGTATAAGCGTGTTCAGTTCTTTGGTGTTGATCTGTATCATTCCTGCCTGCCCTGGCTGTCCAGAGAAAGAAGGTCTTCTTGTTCCACTTGCCATTATTGAACTAATCTCACTCACTACCCACTGCTAAATGTCTTAGACATTGTCCTGGATGGACAATGACAAGTTGTACTCAGCTGAATCACTCTACAATCACAATGGGGTTACTTAATATTAAAATTTTGTGGCTTACACCCCTCCTGTTGTTCCTCCTGGCCACCACCCCAAAAACAACAGTAAATTGTTTCAAATATTTCAGGATATTTCAGATAGTTTAAACAATTTAAATAACGAACAAGAGAAAAAAGAAAGCTTGAGAGAGCAGAAGAAAAGAAACGAGAAAGTCCCGGTCCTGATTGAATCGCCAATGATCACAACTCCCCCTTGTGGTGGTTTCCCAGAAAATCGATACAACAGTCACAGAGTCAATTGGGCCAATATTGGGAGATGAGGGTCGGCTCTTTCAGTTTATCAGGGAATCAGTCTCGGCTTCGATAGTCACAGTCTATCTTATGATCAAAAGCCAAAGTCCAGGCTCACCATCCACCCGGCGCCCGAGTAGTTTCCATCAAAATACCACACAACAAAGTACAAAGTCAAAATACGAAATGGTACCAATTAATCATGCAGTCTGTAGTGGGTCTTCAGCCCTCTGGCTCTCCGACGGCACCTCAAAGAACTGACCAGATAAGACTCCTCCTCTAGCAGACGCGAATGTCTTTGCCCCGCTTGTAAGAGAGTTTGGTCTTCTCAGCTCTTAACATATTTACGGTTTCTCCAAATTGCTGTGCCCTTCACGTCCGTCAGCACGGTAGCCTCGACGCGGAACCGCGCCCAGCCGCTTCGACTCCGTTCTCCGCGTCTTCGGCTCACTTCCGAGTCAGAGGTAACTTTTTCTCGTCAGAGGGACTCCAAGGGAGTAGTTAGGAGTAATTAGGATCGGCTGAACTAAACATAGGAATTGAAGTAGCATCAGTTTTCAGGATCTTAAGCCGGCGGCTCCGACTTCGCTCCAGACGGAGCACAGCCACGGGTCTGGATAGTGGAGATTGATACAGCTCGGTCCCACGCCGCCGCCACATGCCTATGTATTCTCCCCTGACATCCTGGATAACACCTATTAGCTCATCTGGATCATCCTCCCCTTTCTCCAAGCTCAGGGAATAGAAATCTTATGAGTTCAAATACCAAGTTCTATAAATGATGACAGAATCTATTTCCAAATTTCCCTCAGCATATTTGTACTCTGCTCTTAGTGTATACCCAGAACCTTGCTTGTCTTAGCCCTTCCTTGAAAGTTCCTGTGGCCTTATGCTGGTTTCATTTTTCAGTGTAGCTATATATGTTTTTTCCACATTCTTGACACATGTTACATGCCTCACCTCTTCACTTCCATTTCCCTTGGATTTGCTTTCTGGATTCTTGACTGCCCAAATGCTGCATAATCCTGACTGAGGATCTGGATTTTTGTCTGGACTGTGCAGACAGGTAACTATAAACCTACCTTCTCCCTAACCCTAACACTGTGGGTACTTGTCTCCACTTTCCTAAATGATGCATGTTTTAGAGTGTGGGGGAGCATTTGTAATGGTTTTGTGTTAACATAAGCATTCCAGAGTTGACTGTTTGAGTTCTCTATACTGACAGTCTCAGTACTTCTTTCAAATTCACCCTAGGAACCTTGTCACTTTGCCAGAGATCTTTATAGTCATTTGTGTGTGTGATCATTGAGACTGGGCACAAAAGTAAACAAGAGGAGCTGGCCTGACATAGTTGTAGAGGACAGAAAAGGAAAAGCCTCTCTAGGAATCCAGAATCTCTCACTTTAATCTGTTGCTTTATGGGAAAGCATGAGAGAAAACAAGAGAAGTCAACTGCCTGGCTTCCTGGGTTCTCAGAAAAATTCACAGTGTAGAAGTTTTGTACCTCTACTCTCACTCTTCTGATTGTCTTGTATTAAAAAGGGGAATATGCCTGCAACTATTCCAAACCAGGGTAAAGCCCAGACTTACTTTGATATGCTTCCATAAATCTGATAGCTGATGATTCTAAGATAATTTTTTAAAAGAAGGCTAGATGGTCTGTGCATGAAAACTCCCAGCGTATCAGGTATACTAATCACAGATCACAATCAGATTTCAAGTTTAGGTTCCATTGCACTATAACTGTAAATCACAGAACATTAAGTTTTTATAGCCATCAATATTAGTCTGCATGACTGATTCTGTGATTTCTTCATTTTCTTAAGCAGCAGTAGCAGCATCTCTCCTCCCATACCGTTTGGCAAACTGGTTTTGAAATCCACCAGAGTTTCAGAAATTTGTGGCATGTCACCAGAGATTGTTTAATAAATAAATGATTTCACTGAAGAAGTGTGCAAGCTCTTTGACTTGAACAATGTTTCTTTGGATCCCTGCCACTGAACATAAGGGGGGGGGGGATTTTTCACCCATAGCAGGACTGCTTACTTTGTAAAACTCTAGATATGCTAATTAAAATTAAACAAACATCTCAATGTAAATGCTTGTAGCATTTGTCAAGTCATAAATTTTCCACATAATGGGTCTCCAATGACAACTTTCAGACAAAATTAAATGTACTATAAGATTCTTCGGACATTTTGGGTTAAGTTCTAAAACTCTCCACTAAACATAATTTTTTTATACTGCCAAATACAGATAAAACACAGGCAGGAAGCATCAATGCTTCTGTGGCAGCTGTGACTGCTACTGCTGTGTTCAGGGCCAGAATATCCATTAGTTATATTTGAGGCTGCTTTATTAACATCCAGCTTTTAAATGTTTCCTCCGGTATAGTATAAACATTGATGTACTGAGATAGCCTCTCAGATCTCATTGACACACAAACGAACAAGCTGCCCTGGTCAGAATTAAAATCCATTCTCGCAAGAGACTAATAAATTCATAAACATGCCATATGTTAGAAACTAAGTAATGCTTGGATTTGGGGGTAGCATGTGAGAGAAAATGTGAGAAACTGGAAGGGATGTCAGACAAGGACTGGAGAGGCCAGGATTCAAATCACTATTCAACCTTAAAACTCACTGAGTGAACTTGGAGCAGTCTCTCTCTCTCTCTCTTTCACACATACACTTATATTCTTACCCTAACTTACCTCACAAGATTGTTGTAAGAGTAAAATGGAAGAGAGGACCCTTCTTTGAACAAAGGATAAGACACAATAAACAGATATGTAGCTACTAGCTAGGAAGATAAATATTACTATTATGATTTAGTATTTCAATTATTGTTTGAATCAGTTTATTATTTATTTATTTTATTTAGTATATATTTATCCTACTCTTCCTCCAAGGAGCTCAGGCTGTCATACATTGTTCTCCTCTCCTTCATTGTTTTATCCTCTCACACACAGCTACCCTGTGAGGTGGGTTAGGCTGAGATGAAATGACTGGTTCAAGGTCAGACTGGGGAGCTGAACCTGTTCTAGTCCAACACTAAATGTTATATCATAGTGGAGTTCACATGAGACTTATACTGTCTTAACATGAGGAACTTTCACAGTTGGTTTGGTAAACTTACAACAGGGTTTTATAGGATTACAGATACTTCCCTCAAGCATCTAGACCATCCAAGTAAGATGAACTGCCTACTTCAAAGGCTCTGTGAAGCTCTGCGAGTTTTCCTCCAGCCAGAAATCAGGGAATTGAATTTTAAAAGAAACAGCTCTGACACATGATACTATATGATAATGTACCTAGGTTATCTGAGTTTATTCATAAAAAATTAGCCATCTAGTCTTGTTTTGTATCTACTGTCCACTTAGAAACAGTTCATAAAATATTAATAGAAATTGAATTTATACAAATACTTAAAGAATTCTATGTGAAACTTGTTGAATTTGGAATGAAATAGAACTCTGAATTATCAAATTGTTTTATTAAAATAGTCATAAATTAGGATATATCTTTTTAAAAAAAAAACCTGTAGAATTCAGTAGAGAATTGTATGCCTAGTGCAGAACTTTGCATGTGCAGTGAGGGCTGACAGTCAAATACTGCAACTGTCAGCAGACAATTTTCAATGGTTTTATATCAAGTTTAGGGGTGTGCAGAAAAAAATGGTATTTTGGGGATTTGGGTGTATTAGACCCCAAAAATATTGGTATTCCCAATATTCCTGAATTCCAATATCAGTACGGTATTTGGATTCAGGATTTTTTGGGAATCCCAAATTTTTTCAACTCCATTATACCTTATGGAGACCATTACAGTCAATGGGAAATCTATCCGAGGGTATCTAGGGAGCTGGTTTTTGAGGTAGAGGCGTCAATTTGCTGAATAGCTGCTGGTCCCTCTACGAAGAAGAACCCCCAAGTTTCAAAAAATTGGACAAGGGGATCCAATTTTATGGGCCCCCAAAGAAGGCACCGCATAAAAATAGCAAAACCCCCCCCAAACAAAGGCAATAGAAGCCTAGCAGAACAGAATCAAAGTCCCAGAGCATCTCTGCAGTAGAAACTGAAGTGTGTGTGTGGCATTTTTATAAGCTCAGCAGAACCGTGCAATGTGCCCAGCAGAGCCAATGACACAGTGGCAGTGCAAACCCAACAGGACTAAGTTCAAACCAGAGAATCTCTGCAGTAGAAACTGAAGGTGGGGGGCATTTTTACAAGCCCAGCAGAACCAAAGCAATGCACTGAGTGCCATTGCAGCAATGCAGCAATGCCAGCTCAACAGGACTGATGTCAAGCATAGAATCACAATCCAAGCGGAGAGGGTGTTTGTAAGCCCAGCAGAACTAGGGCAATGTAGTGTGAACCACAGAATCACAATCCAAGCAAGGAGGGGCTGTAAGCCTAGCAGAACCAGTTCAGAGTACAGAAGGCCCAGCAGAACCCAATGCCAATGTGGCAATGCAAGCAAAAGAGGACTAATGTCAAACCCGAGAATCCCTGCAGTACAAACTGAAGTGGGGGCATGTTTTCAAGCCCAGCACAACCAGTTCAGTGTACGGAATGCCTAACAGCACCCAGTGTCATTGTGGCACTAGAAGCTTAAAAGGACTGATCTCAAAGCAAGCTCTGTGCAAGAAAATGGGAATGAAACACAAAGGAACACCAACAAAGGGGGGGGAAACCTCTTGAAACTGACAAGACTAGTTTGAAACTGACAAGGACAGTGGGGAAGCCCACAGAAACCCCCAGACACAGACACAAAAAAGAAAAGAAAACAGTCCCATGGAGCCTGCAATGTTGTCTTTGGGATACCAAAATATACCTGAAAGATACCGATAAAGGTATTTTTCAGGTATATGTTCGGCTCGAGTGTATCTGAATGCACACCCCTAATCAAGACGAATGGCTTGCCTTTCCACTGTAGATAATGGGTGACTAAACCACACTTTGAACAGCAGTATGTTATTAATTGACACTAGTTAACCATTAATATATCTCAGAGGAAAATAAAATTGTTTTATCTGTTTTTCAGCATCTCTTTAAAATTATAAATGGATGTACAAAACCATGAAGAAGCAAATCATTCTTCAAAGGCAAAAGTATATTTAAATCTATGGCTGTCTCTCCAAATAACTCCCAATGGAGTTTAGTATAGTAAAGCTGGCTAGGAACTTGACACAGGCAATACAGTGTTTCCCCTCACATCCCTTTTTGTACTGAAATAATAAGAAATGAAAATGATTAAGTGAATGTGATATTTCTGAAACAGCATAAACGGCCTTTTATACTAGCACCATGTGCAGCTTTGTTTGCCGATTCCTGACTCTCCTCCCAAATTTAGCAGCAATGTTGTAAATCAAAAGTGAAGGAACAGTCTTCCCAAACAGCACGTTGCATTAGCAGCCTCTAATGCATGTTCGTTTCAGAACCCAAATCAATTAAGGCCAACCATAGGATGCTGGGCATACATTAATGCCAAGACTAAATACAATATTTATCAGTTCCACATCCTTGTTCAGTGGAACAGCTGCTGAAGGGCAAACATTTTTTAAAAAAAATACTCTTTTTGTATTTCATTAATATACTTCAGTTATTTTTTTAAACAGAATTTCAATATAGAAAAATTTCAGTATTTTTACTTGATTGTTTGTTTATAGTAAAGCTACAATTTTAGACACTTGTGTTTCTCTGCTTAGGAAAGAGCCATGCATATGTTTCTATATGCACCAGAAGGCATGCATTATTTTCTCTGCAGAACAGAGTACAAATACTTCTAGAGTAATAAATCTAACTTTAAATTGCATTTCAACGATAACTCAACATACTTATATTTAATGTTTAGAATTGTATTTGAGACTGAAATGATATCTATTTTACTGCAAGAGCACCATTTAGAGCTTTGGACCAGGATCTGGGACACTCAGGTCTGAATCCCCATTCTTTCATGGAAGCTCGCTGGGTAATCTTAGGTACCAAAAAAGGTAACTTTCCCCATAGATATACACTTTTGGGCCAGGGATATTGGTTAGAAGTGGGTAAGGCCTTTATCTGTCACATGCTGTCACATCCATGACTGCTTTCTCAGCACCTCGAAACAGTACCCTTTCAATGGATCCAAAAGTACATATTTTTTGTTGTTCAGTCGCACAGTCGAGTCCGACTCTTCGCGACCCCATGGACCAGCTCCCGCCAGGCCCTCCTGTCTTCCGCTGTGGGTGAAATCATTAATTGTAGCAATTATCACAGAGCAAGTAATTACACAGAGATCTGTCACATGCTGACTGTTTATCCATGACTGCTTTCTCAGCACCTAGAAACAGTACCCTTTCAATGGATCCAAAAGTACATATTACAATCTCGCTAAGACTACACTATAAATCACGAAAGCCTAAGGGAAATGGAAGATTTTGCAGCAGCAAACCAGCTTGAAAGAACTGCCCCCAATATCCCTGTTAAAAAATGCATTTTTGGGTGGAGGTCTGAATTGAGTAAAACCTTCAACCAGGCGTTTTAAAAAGTTTTTCTCTCTGGGCAAAGAACAGGCAGGAAGGGGGAAGTCAGTTCAATGGTTTTCCAGCCTCACCTCAGCCACCTTTTTAGAAATGCTAATAGGTCAAGCTAGAGACAATGGGACCCCCCCCCTCCAAGCAGGGAACAGAGATTTGGAGAAATTTAGACTAGAAAGACTTCAGGAAGAAACCGCTGGAGATTTCAGGAAAAGTTTCTTTGACCTGGCGAAATCTGTTCACTGGGAGAAGAAAGAGAGAAAACAAAACTCCTGAGAGCAAGGAGGAAGGGGCTCTTCTGTGCACTCCTGCAGGAAATGACCCCTGCTCTTAACTGAGGTCTGGAGGAGGTGGTCATTGTCATGTGCTGGTCTGCACACCCGAAGGAGGCTTAAATGTAATGGTACTCCTGTAAAGATCTGTTGCTTTCTAAGCTAAGGAACCTGCCTTATATTTAACATCTGATAGGGCATGTATAGAGGAATGGACAGAGGAATTTTGTTTTATCTTGTTCTTTTGAATCCCTTGCTCAATCTGGTCCTGTGCTAAGAGTAGTAAACATTTCTATTTAATAAATACTTTGCCAGTTTTGATCCTGGTAGTGGTTCTTTGCCACATAGACCTCCACTGTCTCGGACATACCATTTTAAAAGGAGCACCAGGAGGAAGGTAGTGGTTCTTTGCCACATAGACCTCCACTGTCTCGGACATACCATTTTATTCACTTTTATTTCGGCTTGCATGACCAAAAGTCTTAAGCACACTTGTACACACTTATAAAGTACCATTCATACATAAAAAGAAAAAAGAAAAAAAACAGTGAAATACATTATACAAATATGAATGTGTTACACTAAATGGGATCATCAGACAGAGTAAATCCTCAAACAGGTGCACAGAACATAAAATCAGAAAGATTTGGACTTTCCCGTCCTTTTCCCTTTTTTTTATTTGCCACCAGGGCCAGAAACGTGGCTACTGCTTTGGTAACTGAATTATCAACTTTATCAGATAAGAGAACAGAAATTGACCAGGGCAAGGAGGGAAGCTTTTCTTTTATCAAGATGGGTATAATATACTTCTGCCTCTCCATATTCCAGTTGGGGCAAGCTAGCAAAATATGATCCATCGTCTCTACCCTACCTTGATTACAATCTCATGTCCGTTCAGAGAACGGGATGCCATGAAAGCGGCCAAAACTATGTTCGACGGGAACGTGTTCAATCTAGCCAATGTGAAGGCTCTACGAAGTGCTGGACTTTTAAGAGTGTAACAGTAAGTAGGGATCACAACCGGCGCGTACCATTTTAAAAGGAGCACCAGGAGGAAGGGGAGGGCAGCCAGCAAGTGGCCACTCCCCCCATGGCACACAAGGCAGTAAATTGGGTGAGATTAGCAGCACAACTGCTATCAGCACCTTTCCCAACTTGCCTGTTGGAGTAACTAAGGGCAGAGGGCTGGTAGCATCAGGAACTGTTCCTAACCACCACAGTCTTCCTGGGTGCATGCCCAATGCATCAGCCCTAAGATTGGCTGTCCTGACTCTGGATCTCCAGAGCCCCTTAAGAGAACTCCCCTTTTAATCATGCAGGGATCCCACCCTGCACAACCTGCACTGGCTGACAGCCACTGCGGGACCCAATTGCCCAAAGTCAACCTTGTCCCCACCCCCAAGCCCAAATGATGCCCCAGCTCAAGACTCCTAGCTGCTTTTTCTCTGCCTGGTCTAGCACATGATTCATTTCCATCTACCAAGAGGAAAAACAGCTCCAAAGGGGGGGGGTTATTTTTGTTTTGGAGAAAGGAAAGCATAGGTCAGGGGGGGGATGTGGCACTCCTCTCCACCTACCTCTGTAGATTTTAAATTGCCCCTCTACACAACTTTATAGGAAAGTTGGCACACAAGTAAAGGATGGGTTTGTCCCTAAAAACATCTCCAAGGAGTTGGCTTGATAAGGGTAACGGAGTAAACATGCATTGGAAAACAAAAGCAGATATTAACATTAACATCAGACAAATGTTCCTATTTCTTAATTTTCAGGGTTTTATTAAAAGAAAACCAGGCTATTTTCCCATACAGCCTCAAGAAAGTTACCTTCAATCCAAGGACTGTTCAGCAGCTAATACTACATCTGCATTCTGTCACATAAAAATGGCCATCTGTACCACATCAGTACCTTAATTCTTGCTTGCAGCTGTGAAGTTAACTGTTCTCTCTTTTGCTTTTTTCACCTTTTACACCTTTGAATCTCATTGTATTTCCCAGAGCCTGCAGTCTGGGCATTTCTCCAGATGAATTCACCTGCTTTAAATTGTCTAAGCCTTAATAAAAAGGGCCTGCAGACATGCTTGCTCCAAGTGTATAACCATTTAAGGGTGGTAATGAATTGGACAGAAGCCTAGGATCATGCAGATCTTTCTTTATAATTCAGTACTAATTAAAAACATACTCTTGCTCATTCCTGAGCTGCATTACTTCTATCCCCTGATTTCTCCAGCTCCAACCAGTTCTCTCATGGAATATTTTCTTTTGTTCTGGATGTAGGTATATTTTACTTGTGGTCATATGAAGCATTATAAATGAAAATTTCCGTATTCCCACTGAAAGCCCACCAGAGGGCTCGGGCTTCATGTCTATGAGCTACAGTTCTTCTCACATCCTGGCACAATCCACATGATGCTCCTGATCCAGAGAGGACGGCAAATGAAAAGAATGAGGAGCTCTGGATAGCCATCACTGCTAGCTTCTTTTCCCCCTCTTGGCCTCTCTTTCTCTTGACAAAATTTGAATATCTTGAGGCACTACAAGAGCTGTTCCACAAATTACAAAATTCCTACCCAAGGCTGCCCTCTGCATAGGAAATTACAAAAATCATGTGTGAGAGCCACCACAAGCACAAAGAAATATCTCACCCAGCATATCAATTAGAAAAACTCTGCCTGTTGCAGTCTCCCACGTATGGGATGCAAAACGCATGTGTGCGATCATCAATCATCACTTAAAAGTAAGGTTCATGTATAAAATGTTTAAATGTCTGAAGTGTGGTAATCATTTAAAAGGAAATGTTTAAATTGGCTTTGAGTAAATAGGATATCATTAGTTGTACTTGTGGGGGGAGTGGAAAGATAGTTAATATTGTTACAGAAAAGAGTGACGACCTGACAAAGTTTAGAAATTATGCGTATGTGCAGAGTCAGAGAGGGACTCTTTAGTTTGATGAACTGTTTATCAAACTAGAATGTTTCCTCCCATTCCGATAATACTAGAACTTGGGGGGGGGGGTCACCTAATAAAAATTGATTGGTAGTAGGTTCAGGACAGCCAAAGAGAATATTTCTTCATACAGTACCAATTATTATAAGGATTTTGCTGCCACAAAATGTGGCAATACCTACTTGTTTAAATGTCTTTGAAAGGGAATAAAATAAATTAGCAGACAATAGATCTGATAAGGGCAACTGGTCATGATGAGTAAACAGAACGTCTTTGTCACTGCAGGCAGCAGTAATGTCTTGCTTGTGGGTTTCCTTTGAGGCATCTTGTTGGCTGCTGTGATAAACAGGATGCAGGTAGGTGGTCATTTGGTCACACCTAGAAGGGCTTTTATTATATTACAGACTATTTATATTATATTTTTAACAGACCATGTCGATGAGCTGCTGCAATGAAACCACAGATCATAACAGCAGCATGCTCAACCCGACACATCACAGCAACAGCAGCATCATTATCTCAAGTGTAACAGAGCTATTCTTTCTCCCTTGGACAGTACAGGTTTGAGACGAAACACAGGAGCCAGCAACTTCTCCTTAGTTTTATGGGCTGTTTATCAAATTAGAAGTTAAGAATATACTTCTATAACACTTATACTAACAAACGCTTTTAATGAGAAGTTTTGTTTAAAGCCTGGTGAACATTTTGCATTCAAACAGTTTCCCCCCATTCATTAAAGTGTCTCCATAGAGAAAATTATCCGATATTATACTAGACCAAGGCAGGGAAAGCAGCACAGTATAGCCTGATCCTGTCACAGTACATTGTAAGGTTGTAAGCTACTTACAAAAAACGGAATTAATGGCTAGTCTTTTAATATAAAGTATTGTAAAGTTAGGATAAATGCTTCTCTTGAATGGTGTCCTGGCATTTCTTAAGTTGCACATTGCTTGAGTTATTCCATTTATAAAACATTTCAATCCACATACATCCCGTTAATTGCACTGCTTGAGAAACTTCAAGAATATAAGGTAGAACAGTCCAAATGACTTATTTAAAATTAAATCTCACTGGTGGGATGAAATTTCAGCTTCATTTTTTTAGTATAATTACCTCCTCCGGACCTTCCATATTCTTGGAAGAAGACCATTATAGTTCCTATATTTTAAAAAGGGAATCATTCTGATCCAGAATGTTATCACCCAATTAATCTGCTTTCTTGTTTAGGGAAATTATAGTCTTCTAATTTGTCAAATTTTTAATTGGATTGGATGGAGTCTTGCAATATTTTAGGGTGGAAGCCAATCAGTTTGATTCTTTCCATCTAGCTGAGAAATATATTCACTTCCCCCCCAGGTGTTCTTTATGCAGGATTTATACATCTCAGAGGAGCATTTGACAGTATTCCCAGAAACAGACTCTGGAATAAATTAAGGAAATCCATTATGGATAGGAGATTACTGTGGTTGACTGAGATGTCCATGCCAGCCAGAACACACGGGTCTGCTGTACTATCGAGGGCAACTTGTCTAAAAGCTTCCCAATTGACAAGGGAGTTCAGCAAGGATGTTTATTAGTCCCCTTTTTGTTTAATTTATATTTAAATTATTTGTCCAGTTTTCTCTAGTAAAAACTCACCCTCACTCTGATTAAACGCAGATGACACAGTTTTGTTATCTTGTTTCTTTGTTGGGCTCCAGAGGTTATTAAACAAGTTTACCATTTACTGCCACTCTGAAGGTTTCGAAATTAAAGTATTACTATTTTACTATATGTCACATACAGTAAAATACCAGTGGTCTATTAATGGTATTCAGATTCGACAAGTGAAAGAGTTTATGTATCTTGAGATACTTTTTTCTCACCATCTGAATTGGTTGTTTCATCAAAAGGCTATGTTGAAGGCTAGACCTTGTATCTAAGGCATATTAATTTTTTTCAGGTATTGCAGGAGGCATTATATTCCTGGGGTGATCCAAGTTTTTAATATGAAAATTATTCCTGTTTTGCTTTTTGGGGTGGTCATTTGGATTCAATTGGTAAATGAATCTTTCAATCTTCCTTTTACCTGTTTTCTTCATAAATTGGATAATGTTTCTAAATGTTCAGGTGGGTAGCCGTGTTGGTTCTGAAGCAGCAGAACAAATTTGAGTCCAGTGGCACCTTGAAGACCAACAAGGCTTTCTTTCATGTGCAAAGCACACTTCTTCAGATAAATTGGAATAAAATCTCCTCAAGGGCTACTTACAGGAAAAAGAGGGCGCCCCCACCCTCAAAGAGATTTTATTCCATTTGTCTGAAGAAGTGTGCTTTGCACACAAAAGCTTACACTTGAATAACACTTTGTTGGTCAAAGGTGCCATTGAACTCAAACTCTGTTCTTTTCCTAAATGTGTAGCTGGAGTTTGGTTATGTGCCAAACTTGTTCAACTTTCCTTGGAGGCTAGAACTTGGCAATTGGCTTTCCATTTCTATTTTAAAGTGTTTTTTAGTTATTCGGGATATTTAGCTCTGATAAAAGCAGACTCTTTCAAATCCTCCTGGTTTAAAATGCTTGACTCAAAGCTTCCTCTCTTTAGTTTAACTTTTCATAGGATTCAGGAATTTGATCCTACAGGTGTAAAATTCTTTATTAGGAAACATACCCAAAGATGGATTATTCGGGTACATGTTCTTGTGCCCACAGGGTTTGTTCTTCCCTATTTTTTCAAATCCCATCAAGCTAGATCATTGCCTTCTTACACCTTCTATTTATCTACCCCAAATTATTTGATTGAAAGAGCTTTAATCAGACAAAAGGAAAGGAAAGGAAAGGAAAGGAAAGGAAAGGAAAGGAAAGGAAAGGAAAGGAAAGGAAAGGAAAGGAAAGGAAAGGAAAGGAAAGGAAAGGAAAGGAAAGGAAAGGAAAGGAAAGGAAAGGAAAGGAAAGGAAAGGAAAGGAAAGGAAAGGAAAGGAAAGGAAAGGAAAGGAAAGGAAAGGAAAGGAAAGGAAAGGAAAGGAAAGGAAAGGAAAGGAAAGGAGCCACAGGCTCTTCCACTTGAGCCACCATTTTCCAATTAATTCTACTTTGCATATTGGGCAATTTTACAGAATATTTTATGTGTCACTGTTAGTATTTTCAAGCTTTAGGGATTTCCACTCTTTAGGTCTAGGTAGGCCTTTTTCTTCACCTTTCAGAAGCCTACTCTCTCTACTGTAAGGCATAGTGCCTTGTGGGTATTGTAATATTTGATGTCATTCGTAGGGCTCCTACAGTTTTAAGATTGGGATTACATTGATTTTATGCATTTATTTCATTTCATATGACTATACACTACTATGCTATTTCTGTACCTATTTTAATTGATGTGATTGTATGTTGTTGTAAGTCACTGTGAGCTCATAACTGAACAGAATTGGTACAAAAATTGAAATAAATCATATTATATGATAGAGATTTTGTTGTATTGCCAAAACAAGATTACTTATCTGAGAATTAAGGTAATTGTTAAACTAGATTATTGTCATTTGAACTTTATTATAATGGGGCCCCAAGGAAAAAAATCAAGTTCTTACATGGGTAAACATGCACACATACCATTTCTTCTCCATCAAACTGCTCATTGTACTGTCCAGAATCCTCTTGTGCTGCCTTCTGAATGATATTTCTGCAGACCAGCCATATCGTCAGACTGGCAATGAACATACCAATATCAGGAACAAAAATTCTAATGGCATTGCCAGCATCTGCCCCTTTAACACTGAAAGAAATTAAAAGAGAGAAAATCAATGTAACTTTTCATTCCAATATACAAGTCTAGTGTGACAGTATTTTTAATAGAAGGAATAGCTTAAACAATAAGTATTTGTGCTTGTTCTCTGGAAGTCTAACATTAAAATGGTGGCTGAGCCACATGGACTTTCTGCAAATCACTCAACTTAAGAATCGCTTGGGATCGATCCATTTGGAGGACAGAATGCAATCTGCACAGGACAGGCCCTAAAAAACTGCCAAGATCACAACTAGTGTGCAGGATTAAATTAGAGAATCACAAAGAGAAAACAATGTAATTTTGCAAGGAAAGGTAGGAAATTAGTGTTACTATCCAGCTGCACTAGGGCATTGGTGAAAATACCCCCACATTTTAAAAAATTTAGTGGCACAAGCTTCTGACAAAGGACTCCTCCCCCATACAAATTGCAGCCCTGTGCAAAGCCTGGTGGAGTTGCAATCGACTTTGCACAGGCATGTGCACGCAGACACACACATACTCACTGCCAACAATCACAGCTTGCAATGCCAATTTCAATGGGTTCTACCATGCATTCTGTAACTCAGCATGTCCCCCAATATTATGAGATCACGTGATTCTTTCCCATTTTTCACAGTGGCTGATAACACAGCAGAGAATCCCCTAGTGCTCGGCAATATGGAAAATGGGGTTCTGCAGCTGTTTATAAGTTTTTTCAAAAAAAACACCCCATTCTGGTCAGTATCAGTTTTTTTCAGGTGTTTTTTTCTGCTGGTTAAACATTGGGCTACTTATATGATGATCTTATAATGGCTGACTCAAAAATATTCAGGATTTTTCAGGAACGCTGGATAGCCGCAGTTAAAGGGCATTTAAAGGGCTCTCAGGAGCTGTGGTGGCTCAAGTGGTTAAGACGCTGAACTGCAGGCTGTGGAAGGTCAGTAGTTCAGCAGTTTGAGACCCGAGTTGCCACATGACGGAGTGAGCTCCCGTCTCTAGTTCCAGCTCCTGCCAACCTAGCAGTTCAAAAGCAAGAAATTGCAAGTAGATAAATAGGTATTGATTCGGTGGGAAGGTAACAGCGTTCCGTGCGCCTTGGTGTTTAGTCATGGCGGCCACATGACCACGGAAACGTCTTCGGACAGCGCAGGCTCTTCGGCTTTGAAACGGAGATGAGCACCGCAACCCTAGAGTCGGACTTGACTGGCTTTCGAGCAAGGGAACCTTTACCTTTAAAGGGCTCTCAGTTCCTTTTTCAATGCCTTCGGAGTATACTCTCAGCTTGGAGAAGGCTTTTAAAGGGACTGTTCACTTGCTGCAGAGTAGTGTGTCTTGGAGAAGGCATCTAAAGGGACCCTCCACTGGAAACAATGGAGGATGGGGGCACCTTCTTCTGGGGCCCACAGAATTTGATCTCCTGGTCCAATCTTTTTGAAACTTGGGGGGGGAGGTTGAGGAGAAGCAGCAACAGCTATGCTGCAAATTTGGTGCATCTACCTAAAAAAAACAGGGGGGGCAGAGCCTCAGATACCCCTGGATCAATTCTCACAGAATTTGATCTCCTGGTCCAATCTTTTTGAAACTTGGGGGGGGAGGTTGAGGAGAAGCAGCAACAGCTATGCTGCAAATTTGGTGCATCTACCATAAAAAAACAGGGGGGGCAGAGCCTCAGATACCCCTGGATCAATTCTCCATTAGAGCCTATGGGGATAACATTCTGTGTCACACAGTGGACAGAAATACCAGGTGCCATCAGGAGGTCCACCAGTGGGGCCAGGACATTAGAAGCCCTCCCAAGCACCAAGAAGACAGAGCATCACTTGCCCCAGAGTCCCTATCTATACCTTGTGGCTAATAGCCACTGATGGACCTCTGCTCCATATCTATATATCTAATACCGAAAGGCGCCCCCTGTGTGCGGATACCTAAATCCGCGCATCGGGGGCACCTGGGGGAGAGGGAGATGTTTGTGCACACTTGGGACGGTCCCCAGGTGTGCACAAAAATCTAAAAACTCCAAAAAAAAATCGGGGGGATACTTAAATCCCCCCAAAAGTGCAAGAGCGTCCCCTGCGCATGCGCAGGGAACGCTCTGCAGACGGTCTCGCTGCCGCCGCTTCCGAGCCAGCGGGCCTCGCTTCAGAGAGGGGGGGGAGAGACGAGCGAGGCCCAGCAACTGCAGCCACCGGGCCTCGCTTTGGACGGGGGGGAATAGACGAGTGAGGCCCGGCGACTGCAGCCGCTGGGGCTTGCTTTGGACGGGGGGGAAGAGACGAGCGAGGCCCAGCGGCTGGAGCCGCCGGGGCTCGTTTTGGACGGGGGGGAATAGACGAGTGAGGCCCGGCGACTGCAGCCGCCGGGGCTCGCTTCGGATGGGGG
Organism: Gekko japonicus; assembly: GCF_001447785.1. Taxonomy (NCBI): domain Eukaryota; kingdom Metazoa; phylum Chordata; class Lepidosauria; order Squamata; family Gekkonidae; genus Gekko; species Gekko japonicus. The sequence goes on from NW_015168051.1 coordinate 506,374, forward strand.
GGAAACAGACGGCCGAGGCCAGGTGACTGCAGCCACCGGGGCTCGCTTCGGATGGGGGGGAGTAGACGACCGAGGCCCGGTGACTGCAGCCGCCAGGGCTTGCTTCGGCCGGGGGGGGACAGACGACCGAGGCCCGGTGACTGCAAG
>NW_015168051.1:507152-537774 GCF_001447785.1 Gekko japonicus
AACAAGAAGGGGGGGGGGGGGGGGGGGGGGGGTTTGCACAATCTCAATTATGAATTCATGTTAACAATGTATTTTGTAACTGACAGTTCAAAAATAAATGGACTTAAATTGCTCAACCTGCAGAGCTTTAAAACTTAACTTTTCATGCTAGGGAGCGGTGGCGCAGGCGGTAAGTGAAGCCTGCATTGACATCTGGCCGAACAGCTTCGGCTGTTCGAGCCCCACTGTGACCGGGGTGAGCTCCCGGCCCTATGTCCCAGCTCCCGCCCACCCAGCGGCTCGAAAGCCCGTTAAAGGGCAAATAGACAAATAGGTACCTGCTCTTAGAGCGGGGGGGCACCCGTCCCTTGCGGTGTAGCGGCGGCGTGAACGGCGGGCGGTGGCGGTGGAGAAACATGGCGGCGGCTGGCGAGGCAAAGCGAGTGAGAGGAGGCTGGGCTGGCAAAAAGCACGGAGGCAGGGCAACGCAGCAGGCCGGAGCCTACTGGACAGAGGCCGGCAACGGGCATGCGCGGACGTGTGCTCGGTCCAGGCCCGAAGGAGTCGCAACAGCCAGGAAGTCGCAACAATCAAAGACCAACGCCAGGAGGACGTCGTCAGACGAGCTCCCGCAGACAACAACGACTCGCTACAGGGTGCCTGGTAGGCTAGTCACTCTCCCCCTTGTATGTATGTTGCCCTAGGTTAGGATTGGATTTAATGGAATATGTAAACCACTCAGAGCCCTTAGGGGGTGAGCGGTATATAATTGAGGGAAATAAAGAAATAAATATTCCAGCATCATGGCAAACTCTAATTAAACAGAGGTTTGTGGGCATCAGGAATGATCATTTGCTATGACATCCAAATACAGGCAACTCACTAAAGTGGAATATTTTTCTCCCCACAAGCCTTGTATCCTATCAAGCCTTATGGCCTGTTGAGAGTAAACCAATTTGCTGAGGCGCCTGAATTGAGACATCTTGGAAAACTGGGGCTGAATCGAAAAAGGAAGTGTTCAATCAGGCTCTATAGAAGGGAGGAGGAGAAGGAATGTGGGAGGGGTGAGGGAAGCATGCAGGCATAGCAAACAGACGGTGATTGTACCCTGTGCTGACAACCTTCTGTTTAATCAAAGGTCTGTCATGACATTTGAATGCAGGCACTGTTTAACAAACAGGAAGTGTGATTGGAAGAAACACTCTTCTTCTGGCAAGTGAATTCACTGCAAAACATGATGGAACTCCCAACAGAATGAATCACTTACAATTTCACCCAAATGAGACCTCAGATAGATGCTTTATTTCCAAATATATAGTTCTGAAAAGGTTTTTCACTAAGCCTGCTTTTCCTGGTGCTCCATTAATTTCTCATTTGATGATGCTGGATGGCAAGTCATTCCCAGTACCGAATGCTAGTAAGGAAAAAATTGTCCCAAACAAGGTGGTCACTAAGGTGACATAGCAACAGAAATTCTGTCTTTGCCTAGGATCTACTAACCAGACCCGTAATATTAATTCCAACAATTAGTTTGGTGAGCAACATATATCTCTGACACACAAAACTAAATCCTATTGGAAAATGACTAACACTACTGTCCTAAGGTGTGCTTTTCTAAAGACCCCCTGAATAGCAGAAAATACAAACCAAGGGTATCTTCCAAAAGATTTTGACCCAGTATCCATGTTGGGTAGAGATGGGAAACCTTACTAAAGCCCTGTGGATGATTTCCCAGCAAATCACGGGATGACAGAATTACATACTCATGGTGCTTTTAAAGCCAGTGACATCATGGATGGAGGGAGGAAATTGTTGAAGGGAGGGAAGTCCCAACCTCTCTCTATTCCTGGAGTTCTGCTCTTCAAAGTTCACGGACTTCACTGAAGATTGTTGGAACAAATTCCCCAAGAGCAGAGAGGAAGTGAACCCCAGGGGTCATTTCCTGCAGGAGCGCACAGGAGCGGAGCTCCGGCAGTAAAGAGCCCAGGGGACAGGCACATGCAACAAGCCCCTCCCCCTGCTCCCAGGAGCCCTCAGTCAGAGCAAGAAGCAACCAGGTAAGTTGCAGAGCCCCTCCCCCCGTCCAAAACAGTCCAGTGGCACCTTTAAGACCAAGTTTTATTCAGGTACAAGCTCTCCCTCCTCTGCGGGGACAGATCTGCACGTTCCCCCCCCCCATAGTTAGCAATCCAAAACAGTCCAGTGGAGCCTGAGCGGTGGGTGTTGCCTTCTGACACACTTCCAGTGATTGCAGGGGGTGTGGTATATGCAAATGAGTTATGCTATTGAGCTCCTGCACCTCTTTTTCTACGAAATGACCCCTTGTGAACCCCAAACTGGATAACTTGAACATCTGTAAATATGTGCCACTAAATATGTGCCACTGATTCCAAGTGACAGATTGTAGTCAAAATTGCAGTTAATTTTTATAGTTCCAGTAGACATCCAGTTTCAATCTGACCACAATAAAATTCTTTACTGTTACCCAAAATTATTTTTATCTAAAACTAACCTTACTATTCAAAACTCTCAGATTATTTTATTCTGAACAGGATTGATTTAGGTGAGAGAGTCATAATTCTTGTGACAGATTTGTACCAGGAGGTAAAGTCTATACCCCTCTCCTGAGTAGTTTTCCGTCCTCTTTCAGCAGTTCATCAACTTTTTACCTTTTGCATATGGAAAGTTTCTGGCAAAAAACCCACCAGCTTGGCCTGTTTTGTTGCCTGCCCCAGACATTTCCTAATTTCTTTCCAGAATGTCTCTCCTAAAATAAGGAAAGGCAAGGATGGGGGAAGAAGAAACAGGCTGCTGGAAAGGTGTACCCTCCCCCCAGTAAACATGTTGGTAGACAGATGCAGATAAGAGAAATGTGCCACAGATATAGTGAATTGGGGCATTTAAGTGAACCTAGCAGAAAGCAGAAGAAACACTCTGGCAGCACAACTGTCCTTGGGATGGGGAATAAGGAAAGGGACAAAGGGTATTATTCCTGCATTAGATAAGGCTAGACAAAGTCTAGTTAGAAAAGACCATAGAGGAGAAGAGCACAAAGCCAAGCGCAACAAGTCCAGAAAGCCCTCTAGTAAAATTAAACTCCCTGACTAGGTAAAGGTAAAGGTTTCAATTGCTCGAAAGCCAGTAAAATCTGACTCTAGGGTTGCGGTGCTCATCTCCGTTTCCAAGCCAAAGAGCCAACGCTGTCCGAAGACGTTTCCATGGTCATGTGGCCAGCATGACTAAACGCCAAGGCGCACAGAACACTGTTACTTTCCCACTGAAGCGGTACCTATTTATCTACTTGCAATTTCTTGCTTCCGAACTGCTAGGTTGGCAGGAGCTGGAACCAGAGACGGGAGCTCACTCCGTCATTCAGCACTCAGATCTTGAACTGCTGAACTACCGACCTTCCAGCCTGCAGTTCAGCATCTTAACCACTTGAGCCACCGCAGCTCCAAATAAACTCCCTGACTAGCTTTGCCTACATGAATAAGGCTCACTTATTTACCTGTTGGAGTGGTCATTTGTGCAAAAGAGTGCAAAGATTAGCAGGGAAAAGGAAGCAGGCCTTATCCCTCCCACAATCCCCTCCCTTCATGCTCTACATATGTCCCAAGGTAAGGCTGAAGAGGACATGATACAATAACTTTGCTAAAACTAACCAAATGTGGGTTTGGCCAGTGCCTGGATATGAGACCTCCTGGGAATCCTATGTAAGTCGCCTTAACTTCCACAATGGAAGAAAGGTATGTTATAAAGTACAATAAATAAAAAGCTTGATAGCACTGGGCAGGGACTCCAAGATGGTCTAGGTAAGGCCACCAAAAAAAGCAAATACTGGAAAAATAAAATGACACATCATCATGACAGACAGCACTAAGGTTTTTGCTCAAACCACAGACTCCTTGAACACATTCTACCAAGCAGATAGCCGTTTCTGCATTAACACAGAACATGTTTTATCAGCCAAAGGGAAAAAAAATCAGGGAAATATAAAAGTAAAACTTACTTAAAAATCTGGTGTAGACCTCAGAAAGCATAAAAATTCCAAGTCTCCTGAAGAATTTGTAAATCAATAGCTATGCACTTACTTTGAAACCAAATGCACATCTAGTTCTCTGGACAGCTACAATGTGAACTTAAAAAAAAAATCTGTTTGGCAAAAGTACTCACATATCAACCAAACATGTGCCAAATGTTTGCTTTCCAAACATCATTATGCAGAATACTGCTATTTAACAACTTGAGTGCACGTGCCAAGGTTGGCAGCCTCATTCCTGACATAAAGCATGCAACATTTATAGGGCTGTGCTGCACACACACACACACACACAAAACCAGACCTGAGCCAAATTTCAATGCGTACACTCCCCTCTACACTTTTTCTCATGCCTCATTTGTTTTCCTATTCTGGACAAGCCAGGTGTTCATCGCAGTACCTGGGAATAAAAGTCCATCTACCACATGCTGAATAATGAGTGCCCTGGCAACACAATCCTGGAAGATAGGGGTACTTCCTGTTGAAAATTGTATGTTCAACGAGCTCAACATAAGCAGAGGGACAACATTTGTATCTGTGCAAAATTCATTTCTCATGTGCCAGCAATGTGCCTGATGCTCTAAAAAATGTAGAATTGAAAACGAGGCATGAGAGAGGACAGGAGGAGGTAAGGAGGAAACTAGGATAGTTAGATGTCACCATTGCAAAAATTATAATTTGAGTGATAGGATAATCTTGAGAGAAAAGGAGAAATAGAAGAAGTGAAGGGAAAACATTTAAAGAGATCTGAATGAAATAGGGTTGCCAGCCTCCAGGTGGGGCCTGGAGATCCCCCACTTTTACAACTGATCTCCAGCAGACAGAGATCAGCTCCCCTGGAGAAAATGGCTGCTTTGAAGGATGGACTCTATGGCGTTGTACCATGCTGAGGCCCCTCCCCTCCCCAAACCCCGCCCTCTCCTGGCTCCACCCCCAAAGTCTCCAGGTATTTTCCAACCCAGACCTGGCAACCCTAGAATGAAAGTGTGATGAGGCACTCCTGATATAATCTGGAAAGGCGTTCCAAGAACAGAAACAGGGACAAAAATGATAAAATGAGCTGCAGTTGAAAGAAGCAGCCAACACCAACCTCATAGACATCTGGGATGAGGCTAGACCTCTGAAGGAAAAGAGCAGAGGGCATATGGGCACAGCACAGGGAACATCCAAATCTTGAAAAAGGCCACAGATGAAAGGAGTGAAAAGTGCATTCCTTCTGATATTTACAACCTAGGAAGTGCCAGCTTTTTCAAAGTTATGGAAAAAGCTAGCCGTAATGAGCAGCATTTTATATCAGAAGCAGTTAGTGGCTTGGACTAGGTTGAAAAAAAGTTACTTGTTCAGGGTCTCCTGATGTGAGATCTTATCTTAACTCTTTTATCTCCTAAGAAGATATTTGTTCTTGCTGTACTGAAAGCATTCTTTATTAATCGAGAGAGAGAGAGAGAGAGAGAGAGAGAGAGAGAACACTGGATTAGGGCACAGGGTAGATTCTGGTGCTTTCTGACAAGTACAGAGGCAGACCCCAGGCCAAAAGACCTTGATTTACTTAAAGCATTCTTTACAAGATCCTTACCACAAACAGTAGCATCGATTCTGTGCTTTGGATCCCATGGATCAAATACAGTGCAGACAATGGGTACAAATGATACAACATATTCTGCCTGCACTGACCTGATCAGTGACAGATATGACATGCCTGAGATCATGCAGAGTGCACCCACTTGGGCAAGTAGCCCTGGTGCTAGCTGCTCCAACACAGAAGCAGTGCTTTATGTTCTGCGTCAGTATAATACAAGCAAGGCACTACAGAACGGGCAGGTAGGCAGACGGGTGGTCAGGCTGGCTCCACAGGCTTTGATCTCTTCTTGTGTATACAAGCTGTTCCGCAAGGGCTAGACAGACTGCTATCTCAGGCTCTGAACCATGCAAAATCTACAGAGGAGCTGCCCTGACTCACTGAGCCTGAACACCAGCATGAAGCAGTGAGGAAGCAGTGGTTTTTGACAGCACATTCCTGCAGCCAGGAGCCAGGACACACATCCTGCTGTAATAACTTAGGACCCATGTGCATAAAAAAGCTGTGGGGAAACCAAACATAATTCTAAAAATATTTTAGTAAAGAAAAACTTCTCTCCTTTGCTTTTCTGGAAACCAGTTAGAATGTGAAAAAACAACTGCGCAGGTCATTTCCACAAGTGACTTAGCATTAGTGAGAGCTGGAGTTCTTCCAGAAGTAAAACGGATCTCCAGGCATCCCCTGGAGAAAATGGCAGCCTTGGAGGGTGGGCGCTAAGGCGTCACATCCCCTGCTGAGCTTCCCCCGCCTCTCCAAATTCCGCTATCCCCAAGTTCAAACCCCAAACCTCCCAGAATTTCCCCTCCTGGAGTTGGCAACCATGCTTAGCAATCCTAACCCATATTTGGGGCTGGAACTAGTTCTGGTCAGAGGGAACAAGCTGAGTTCCAACAAAGTCAAAACTGCATTTAAAATTCCCGTTAGTGAAATACCTGGTAATCTCTGACTGCAACCTCACAAATCACCACCAAAATTTAACAGAGAGATAATTTTATCTGGGAGTGAACAGATATGGGTCTTGCGGAGAGCTGTTAATACCAGGAGAGGGATACTCTGAATTAGATTAGTGCTAAATGAGGTGATCTGGTGGTATAAACGAAATATAAATTATTTCACAATACACAGACATCTAATGCGACACAGCAGTGTTCTCTTCAGAAGCCTCGCTTCTGTGTCCGCTGTATTATGTGTCCACTGTATTCTAAATAGGAAGAATAATGTTTATATTTTGTATGCCAGTTGTTCTTTTGAAACCTTTCATGAATAAATCATTAAGAACAACAAAAAATAAAAGACAGAATAACTACAAATGGCTTTCCAAATTCAATAAATGATCAGTTCATATTCTCCTGTGGTAACTGTACCCCGGATGTTCCCAGGCTACTGGTGACCACAGATGGAGCCTGTACCAAGAAAAACACTGGCAACGCCGAAACAGTTCACTGCCAAACAACACCAGCAATAAAACAGCACATATCAGATGCTTGTTCCTTTCCACCCAACCCTCGGCATTAGATGGCTTGAGGGAAAGTTTTAATTAATTTAGTTTAAAAGAAAACAAGTTTATGGAATAGCAGGACAAAAGTCCCTTAGAAATCCTATGCAAATATTTTGTCAAATGTATCACTAGTACATGGATGGTAGTGGTAGAAAGTCTATTTATTGCATAAGTTTATGAGAACTGTTGCACTGGATGCGATTAATTATTCGCCTAGTCCAGTGTGAATATCTGGCATCAGCACTCAACTAATTCTTTCAAGATACTTAAACTCAGCCAAGTCACAAAATTATTCAGGGAAAAATACTCATTTTCTTTTCTTGCATTTACACTATAGCTATGAATGCACTGCACTTAGATACATAAAATGTTTGTCATTATTTGCATATTTGACTGCTTCATTTGCCTGTTACATAAATATTTACAAAAAAATGGATAACAAGCTTAGCAAGGTTCACACTTATAGCCAGAGAATAAACACCATTACGCTCTATGGCCCAAGGGGCGTCTGTCTTGCCTTGACTAGGGCCAGGGCTTTTTCTGCCCTGGCCCCTGCCTGGTGGAACATGCTCCCGGTTGGGATTAAGGCCCTGCGGGATCTTCTTCAGTTCCACAGGGCCTGTAAGACGGAGCTGTTCCGCCAGGCCTTTGGCTGAGGCAGCAGACGTCTCTATATGGCCTCCCTGAGGCGGCTGTCACCTATCCACCTATCCATCTATTAACACAAATAATATGCTAAAGAACCGTACAACCAGTGACTGTCAGAGGTGCGACTGAGTTTTAATGTTTATTATTGTTTAAATTTCCTAACTTGTTTAATTTTAATCATATTTATTGTACTGTTTTGATGATATTACCCACCCTGAGCCCGCTTGTGGGATGGGCAGGCTATAAATACAAATAATAAATAATAAAATAAAATAAAAAATTAACATGCATTGTGATGATGATCAAGATATGCAAAGTGACACTAAATAACAAGTTAAGGTTATAGGGTCAACAGTTGTAAAGCAATAAATATGTCAAACTAGCAGAAAAATGTCTAAAGGTTTCTTTTCTAATTGTGGGAAGTGACTGGGAGTCTTCATTCTCTCCTGTCAGGCATGGAGGGCACCTAACACAACCTCCCCCTCCAAAAAAAGCTGTTATGTCAACAGACATCCTAATTTCCCTTGCATACATTAAGTGTTCTAATATACTATTCTGAAAAAGAAATACACTAAAATACATTAAAATACAGAGGATTTATAGTCCTTCTTGTTGAGAAAACATATGTGAGGACTGAATGGGTTAGCACATGTAATGAGATAAAAACCCAATATCTCTGTTAAGTCCTGGGGAGGTTTTTCTTCCAAGTGTTGTAATAACTTCTAATTCAGCAATTTCCCTTTCCATTCTGTTTATGAAGTTCCTTTGTAATAATACAGCTACTTTGTGGTCACCCATTGAATGTCCTGGAAGGTTAAAGTGTTCCCCTACAGGTTTCTCAATCTTGTGATTCCTGATGTCAGATTTGTGTCCATTTATCCTCTCAAGAAAATTGGAGAAATCAAGGGAGCGTTCCATGCAAAGATGGCCATGATAAAGGACAAAAACGGTAGGGACCTAACAGAAGCAGAAGAGATTAGGAAAAGATGGCAAGAATACACAGAAGAACTATACAAGAAAGACCTCGATGTCCTTGACAACCACGACGGTATAATCACTGACCTCGAGCCAGACATCCTGGAATGTGAAGTTAAATGGGCCTTAGAAAGCATTACTAACAACAAAGCTAGTGGAGGTGATGGTATCCCAGCTGAGCTATTCAAAGTCTTAAAAGATGATGCTGTTAAAGTGCTGCACGCAATTTGCCAGCAAATTTGGAAAACGCAACAGTGGCCACAGGATTGGAAAAGATCAGTATACATTCCAATCCCAAAGATGGCATATCTACACTGATTCCCAATTAGGTTCCAGGCCCAATTCAAGGTGCTGGTCTTGATCTTCAAAGTCCTATATGGTTGGAGATCAGTTTACCTGAAGAACTGCCTACTCCCTTATGAACCTGCCCAACCACTACAGTCAATTTCAGAGGCCCTGCTTCAGAAGCCCCCAACTTCTGAGATTAGGCAAGTAGCAATCTGGGAGAGGGCCTTCTCAGTGATGGCACTAAGACTCTGGAATCCTCTCCCCAGGGATATCCATCTGTCTACTTCTGATGCCATCTACTGCCAGTGTGTGAATACTTCCTTGTTTCCTTGATAATTCCCTCAGTGATCCTTCCATCCTGACCAATGTTTTAATTGTTGTTTCCATGTCTTTGTATGAATTTTAGCTCTTTTTAAACATTATTTTAATGATATGTGTTTTTTGTCTGTGGGTTGGATTTAAATGGTTGTAAAATGTCATTTTATTATTAATGTTTTAGTCTGAAAGCCACCTTCATGGGCCTTGTGAGGGCAGAAAAGTGGGATATAAACAGAAACAGTTGCAAGTGACGTGGAACCTACTAGACCCTAATTTCTTGATACAAGGTGCTACTGAGCATAAGGTTGCCAACTCCAGGTTGGAAAATTCCTGAGGATTTTGGGGTGGAGCCTGGGGAGGGCAGGGTTTGGGAAGGGACCTCAGTGAGGTATAATATCATAGAGTCCACCCTACAAACTATTTTCTCCAGGAAAACTGATCCCTGTAGTCTGGCGACCCGTTGTAATTCCAGGAGATCCCCAGGCCACACCTAAAGGTTGGCAGCCCTACATTGAAGCTATTGTTTTGTATGGAACACTCACTGTGTTACACTGCTTCCACTCCTGCACCTCCAAAAGCCATGAGTTACAAGCCATATGAAGTCTAAGAGAAGCAGACACAGCTCTATTGGAAGTGATTTAATGCTTACACACAAACGAAGAGTCGGTTTTTACCCAGTGGGTTAAAAAGTGCCTTCAAAGTCCTGGTCCTACAAGTAGGGTATTATAATGAAAGACGGGCTGGCAAAGAAACAAAGTTATGGGCTGTTTTGTAACATCAACAAGCATGGTGACATGTACAACTTAAGTGACACACATTGTACGCCAAGACTTTAGTCCTTAGACACGCTGCCGCTCTCTTGGCAAGAACTCTTCTTTATGTCACCTAAAATGATGCCTTGTGAATCTGGACTGCTAAGCTACGATTTCTCAAGAGTGAATATTTCTATTCCACTTGGAACTGATCCTACTATGCTAAATTGCTAATGACAAAAATATTAACTTGCTTAAGCAGAGGACAAAAAAAGCCTGACTGATGTACCTATTTTACAAATACAAATATTAATTTCTGTGTATGGTTTTTAAAAAATGCCTAAGTTAAAAACTATATTCTATAAACAAGTCTTGAAAGCTCAGCTATTCCTTTCCTATCTTGTATAGTAAGAAATCAATTGTAAGACCACAAGGCTTCCTTTTGTACCAGCAGAGACCTGTTTTAGGGTGGTGAGACAAACTGTGTTGCCTCCTCTTGCTGCCAAACACCTGACTGTCAGAGTGGGTGTGGGCATTCTGTCTATACTGGCAATCAGGCAGTAGCGGTACTTATCATATGCTTCCTTTCAGTGACTGGAGAAAAATGACAGCAACACTCCTTGCCCCTCGTAGCTATTTTGGCACTTGAAAAGGTGTGGGGGGGGAGATAAGAGTGCCTTGCCCCATGGCACTGCAGGCCCAACTGTTGTAGCCTTTTTAAATTTCTCATTTCAGGCTTTAAAATGGTGGCAACCCTGTGGCAGACATTAAGACGTGGTCATGTCTAGTTTGGTACTGCTACTGAAGAGGATAGATATCCATCATGATTAGTAGCCACTGATACCCCATCCTCCATGAATTTATCTACTCCCTTTTTAAAGCCTTCCAAGTTGGCGGCCATGACCATATCCTGTGGCAGTGATTTCCACAGATTAACTATCCTCTTCACTTACCTCTCCTTCATTCTAACAATCAGGTATAAACCAACAAGTAGTACTGCCCATTGCCCAGTCCCAGCAAAAGTGAGTACAGTGGCTTTCCCTGGTGAAGACACTTTGTTCAAGTAGGGAGGTGACATCGAAATGGTGATGTAACATATAGTGATGGTATGGAAGGCTAGTCCACACCATACTGTTCCCATGTAATGACAAGGGGCAGGAGAGCTGATAATGGGGTATGTCACGTGATGTACTTTCTATTACTACCAGCAATATGAACTGGCCCACAAGATTGTGATGGTGCAACTTCTCCCTATGCTTCCTTCCATTCTTACACAGAAAAAGATGGGTAGGATTTTGCACAAAGTGTGTAAAAGTATAGCCCAAAATGATAGGCTGTAGGTGGGAAACCACATCCCGTGTCATTAAAATTGGAGAAAGAGGAAAATATTTTATAGGGGTTCTATTGACCGCCCTGTTTATATTTATGTAATCCACTTGGTATAAACATTACGTCCCATCCTTCCTCTGAATATGGTCATCTTCTATAGACCCACGTCACATGTAACTATCCCATGGTGGTGCAGCATCTGCAACAATGAATAATCTTATGACTCATCCATATACAAGCTTGCCAGTGCAGCACTAAATCAGTAGAAGAACATCTTGATTTAAACAAGCAGAAGTCAAAGTGCATGGCATGCACAATGATCCTAAACAACCTAAACTGTGAAATTCCACATATTGTATTAGCTGTTAGGAAGAGGACTTTATACCAGTTATGTGCTCAGACTATATAGTGCACTATTTGACAGGCGACATACACCTGAAATGCAAAAATTGCCACATCCAATATTTTACTACACTATCATATGTATTTTTGGGTAGTTCATTTATGGTTGGCAGAGATGGGCATATGGTAAGCTTTCATGAGTTAGAAAGCCATAGTTCCTTGGTTGGGAGGGCGGGGTAGAAATTTAATAAACAAACAAACAAACGAACATAATGGTAGATACCAAAAACCTGCTACAGTGAGATAATGACTCTTTTCTGTTATAACACTGATACTGTTTTTGTAGCTACTGTTCTTAAGTATGTTTTGAAATGAGTTGTCAGTAAATTAGAAAACTCTTTGTTGTAGTAGATAAATGGATTCTGTGACAATGCAGTGTAAGGGCCATGGAAGAGCTTGTTTTACGTTCACATTCATGCTGCAAGCAACACATCAGTCCTAACAGCAGCTCCTTGCCTTATCTCTGCAAAGGAGTGTGGGAAATGGAGAAGAAGCTGCATGCTGCTCCCAAACTTTATGTTGTTCAGCCAGGAATACACTTATTTATGATAACTACAGACACACAGTTAAATCTTAATGTTATTGATAAGAGGAATCCAAATGCAAGACTTTAAAAATATTTTTAAAAGACTTTAAAAAGATCTTTTTGTCTGAACTACAAATTAATGCTGTAGTCCCATGGCTCTGATTTCCTGGTGTTACTACTCTTGCTGTTGGTTGGTTTGCCCTGCCTGATTGCCAGCTCCTGTCCAACTCCAGCTCTTTCAACTTGTCAATAACTACCCGTTCTTCAACTGGATGGAACCAGATTCTGCTTTCTACTGTGTTTCCGCAAATTACAACAAGACAACACACACTTTCTTCTGCTAACACCATTTCAGGATACTAAAGTAAATGGAAAATTAAAAGGCTTCATTTTAAGTACAAACCAAAAATACTAATCTCTTCTCTCCTAGATATCAACAGGACTGTGTTTCAGCAAAATACAACAGATCAGAATGATAAAAAACAACTATAGGTGCAAAAATTAACAAAATGAGACTTTTATTTCACTGGGAATTCTCATGACAGATCATCATACTATCATTGAAACACAATAATCCTTAAGACCACTGGACATTCACAGGCTGACCTACTAAAGGTCCCAGCAGAATAATCTGACAGGCTTTCCTAGGGAGGGAGTTCTACAAAGAAAGCTCCACTATAGAAGACACCCTTGATGCTTTCCATTTTGTATAAATGAATATTTCACTCAGCATATGTAATGGGAGGCAGGAAGCTTCCTGGCATATTTTTACTCATATAGCCAGTAGCAACAGTCTTTATGATTACTTTATCTAGAAACTGTTTACATTTGAAATTCCTTAGACATAGGGATAATTTCAAATGTAGACTGGAAGTGAATCAAAGTCTCCACATCCCTGTCTCCTAATAGCAAAGTCATGAACCTCTATCAGTCATAATAATATGTTGCTAAAACCAAATAATCTTGTTCCTAATTAAGTGTGTTTATTTTCACCAGACTGAAATTATAGGTACTTTAACTCAGATGTGCTAAAGAAACTGAGATTTGGCCACTTTAGAAAAAAATAATAATTGGATAAGGAAGATTTTTGAGATCCAGGCTGGAATTGTGCAGGGCAGTTTAAATCTAGGACTGGGTTTATCAAACTTCTGAACCATAAACTCATCAAGGCTATTCGTTAAGTTTTGTCCTTTTTTCAGTTTTTCCTAACTGTTACATTTTGGCAGCTGATGCTAAGTGTAAGCTTGAGGCCCACAAAAACAGGTGCATCCCATCATTTTGAATTAGTGCAAGGGACCACACCATGCAACGTAGACATATTATTCTGGGACATGGTCCATCACTGAATTCAGTGCTGACCTCAGCTTCTGTAACAGATCTGCCTTTCACAGCAAGTAATCTCGGACGTCGTTAATATGGCTTTGGGATCAAAAACACTGGGAAACTATCTCTTAGCTGCCAGATTTATAGGACTTGTACAATGATGTCCTCTTTATCTGCAGTACACATTTAGCCCTTCACAGCAGAGGTATAGATAGGGACTCTGGGGCCTCCCAATTAGGTTCCAGGCCCAATCCAAGGTGCTGGTCTTGATCTTCAAAGTCCTATATGGTTGGAGATCAGTTTACCTGAAGAACTGCCTACTCCCTTATGAACCTGCCCAACCACTACAGTCAATTTCAGAGGCCCTGCACTGGTGTTTCTGGCCACTGTGTGATACAGAGTGTTGGACTGGATGGGCCTTTGGCCTGATCCAACATTGGCATCTCTTACGTTCTTATGTTCAGAGACTCCATTCTATTCCGTTACTGGTATGGCACAGTTTTATTTCAGAAGGAACTTCTTCTAAAGAAGATATCATTTCAAGAATACAGCCAAACAAGATCCAGATGGCCAAGGCTTTCATTTTTCTTTGAAGTAGTCTGAAACTGGTGAGTTCTAATTCAAAAGCTACATATTCCATTACTGAGCAACTGCTGCATCCTTTTTAGAATGCAACTGTTAAATCCGAGAAACTGTTAAATTAGTAAAAACACATCTCCATAAATATCTTTCTTAAAATACAAAATTAGAGATAGGATTCTGGATGTGTCATTTGATGTAGATTGCTTAACTGCTCAGCTAACATGCCATATTCTCTCAAAGTCACTTGGAATAAGTCCTGAAGGAAACAGGGTATACTGCATTCCTCTAAAGAGTTAACAAACCTATAACCCACGTGAATCCATGTTCTGGTGGTAGTATAAATAATCCTCCAAGCCAAATACCAGCAGAGATTCATGGCATAAATGCAAGTCACAGTGAGATAATTTCAAATTATGACAGCACAACAAAGTCTTCCATCATGGTTTTCTAAACTCCATGAAATTGCACATGTAAGAGATTTTTAAAAGAATGATGACTATTGCATTGTATAACAATTATCTTACTTGTACTGTCTCAAAAAACAATCAATAAATGTAAGAGCTTCATTTAAATCTCTCAAACCCAGATACATTCTATTTAATTGAAAGGCTCTTAATGCTAGCCATTTCCTGGATGTGGAGTTGCTTTGCTCAAGCTCCAACGTTTTTAAAATGAGTCTCATGTAAAGAAGCATGCTGGATTCACAGAGTCCACTTACATAAGGACAATTTCACAGTCAGTTTTACTGGTTTCCAAAAGTAGAAATTTAAAAAAACCTAAGAAGAAGAATTACAGAATAAGTCTAACAACATTATGGTGGCAAGCCTAGTTGTGGCTGGCAATCTGGCC
Organism: Gekko japonicus; assembly: GCF_001447785.1. Taxonomy (NCBI): domain Eukaryota; kingdom Metazoa; phylum Chordata; class Lepidosauria; order Squamata; family Gekkonidae; genus Gekko; species Gekko japonicus. Next base: position 522,240 of record NW_015168051.1, read on the forward strand.
CTGTGGGGCCTGAGTGGCAGTGGGACATTTCCCACAGCCCAGGCAGGGAGGGGGAATTACCAGAATGGAAGTGATCCACTGTCACTCCTGGGAGAGTGGTCTCAGCCAGCCAACTATGGGATTTAAAGTATGACAGTTGGGAAGATAAAGGGGGGGACAGCAGCAGAGAGACAGGCTGAGGAGGCCAACAGCTGCATAGGAAATGGGGGGGGGCCTCCAGAAGCTGTGAAGACACGGAGACAGGGAAAGGTCACAGAAGTCAGCCAAGGGTGGGGGCAGGAGTTTGGAAGAGTCCTGAGACTTGCCAGCATAGCCCATTCTAGGTTGGGAAGAAGCCACAATAGGAGGAGAAACTGAGCCAGAGGAGGTGCTGCCGGGCAGCAACCAAACTCCATCCATGAAGAGCCCAGGGAGGGAACGGGGGGAGGGTGGAATGAGGGGAGGAAACTCTCCCTTTGGGAAGGCAGAGAGGGGTAGAAGTAGGCACAGTGCTAGCATTGTATGAACCATTCTCTCTGGCTTCTAACTTCTCCTCACCACAACCAGCTTAGGCACTGCTTCTCTCTTCTGACTGACTAGAAGCCAGAGGGAAGTTTTAAAACGGCAACTGAGGCACCATTGGATGGGTGGGCAGAATATATTAAAAAAAACTAAGATCATAGCATCCGGCTCCATCTCTCCTTGCAAATAGAAAGGGAAGTCATGGAAGCAGTGACAGAATTCATGTTCCTGGGATCCAAGAGCACTGCAGATGGTGACTGCAGCCATGAAATTAAAAGACGCCTGCTCCTTGGGAGGAAAGCTACAGAAAACCTAGACAGCATAATAAAAAGTAGAGACATCACCCTGCCAACAAAAGTCTGTATGGTCAAAGCAATGGTATTCCCAGTAGTAATGTATGGCTGATATTCAGAAAGAAAGACAGAGACATACAGAGATGATGAATGGGGGAAGAGGGGAGGAAGCAAAAGCAGAACTGCTGCTAGGATTGGGGAGGATTCCTGCTAAACACCAAGGGGATGTTTTAAAAGGATGTCTGAGCTTCTCAGCCCATCTCTTTTGCTGCAAGCACCACTGTCCTCTTAAAACTTTCAGGGGGGGGGCTTCTAATTGCTTCTCCCCCTTCACTCCACCAGCTCGAGAGAAAAAGACTGGCTAAGAGAGAGTGAGAGAGAGAGAGAGAGAGAGAGAGAGACAGAGACAGAGACAGAGACAGAGACAGAGGCCACTTCCACACTGTCATTTTTGTCACTCGTTTGTCTCTATTGCTTTGTCCCCCCCCTTTTCCACGTGTGTTTTGCTCTCTCTGGGACTTCTAGAGAGAGGATGTACCTGAGATCATATATGGTAGATGCTGCAGGAACTTTAGAACAAAGATATAGTGGTGCTTGTACAATCCCTAAATCAAGTCTCAATGCATTTTAAGGAAATCTGGGGGAGGGGAGAGAATGGGTTTTTTAAAGTTTGTCAATACCAATAGAAGGCAGCTGGAAAGAATCCTTTGGCTCTAAATTGTACAGGGCTTTTCTATCTGTCTGTCCATCTGTCCGTCCATCCATCCATCCATAGTTTTCAAATTTTCTGATCTCATTTTGAAATGGTGAAGCACTTTAAAAATCATAGCCAATATTCTTAAATCAGTTAACAGCTTAGTTTTGAATCAACAGTCTGTAGTTTTTCTGTTACTAAAACTACTTTATCCTGCTACTTTATTCTGACCTAAGAGTGGCAGTCCTCAAAGGAGGATATTTCAAGGGTAAATTACAATATGAGATTGCTGAACTTGAGTTCATTCACAAATTCAGAACAATGGACCTCCCCATGGCTGAACAGGGATACAGGGTTCTTATCTCACTACAGATGTTAATTTTCTGCCTCCAGGCATTTCCTCTCTGCTCTAATCAAGCTGATTACAATATGCATTGTACCTTTGCATCCTTTACAAGCATTCTTTACAACATCTCTCCCAGTTTCTAACTAGAACAGAAGGACTCAGAAATCTCCTTTGCTACTCATGTCTGACAAGTATGATCCCTAAGGAGAATAATTTCCAATGAGGAAACATGGCCTTTTTCTGATTCCATTAAGAGTCTGTGTCTTAACCAAGATCACCATTCATACAGTCACACAGTATAAAAGACAGCCTGCCCCATTCCTGAAGGAAATGGCCAACAGAGCAAACCGCTCCCTCTCCACAAGCTGATATTTTACTTAGAGACTGACCAACTGGTATATTTACTCTGTATTTATCTTCAAAACATTTCCTTTAAGGTGACAAACTCTTGCCTCAATGATCCTTTTCGCAGTCGCCTGCCACTCCAGATTTTCTCAGTGTTCGAGTCGAGGCAATTTAAGTCCACAGCAAAACAGCATCCAAATAACCCAGGGCAACAGCTGGCTGAAACTGGGTTGACCACGGAAGGGAGATAATGTAATGCAGAATGGGGGGAAAAGCCGGAATAAAAAAAAGGTTGAACTCAATTTTAGTGCAGAATGGGGGGGGGGGGACTAGATTAAAAAGGTTGAACTCGCATTTAGTGTGCAGAATTGCTTGGAGGACACTGCGGTTAACATAGATTAAAAGGAGAGTGCAGAAAGGGCCAATGACTACATGTTCAGTCTTCAGCAGTGTACTGGAAATATTTATGTGTGGAGGATTTTGCTTCGTTAGAAAGGACTGGCCTTAACAATTAATCAAAATTCAGAAACTGTACATGCAAAAATCTAGTGCACGGAAGTAACAGTAGGAAAACTGAAAATTGCAACTATGACATTCTAAATTAAACCTTATGAATAACTAGCATTTCTTTTAACCATATCAATAACAATACAAGAAGAAACTATGTAAACTTCAAAAGAATAAATCAAGAAATTAAACATTATTTCTTTGTGGTAAAATATATCACACGTACAAAAATGAAGAAAGAGTGCTGAGCTGGCAAGAATTTTAAAGCCAACAGAAATGGTGCATTTGATACTATTAAGTAGAGGAGAATGAAAATGGGTTTTTGGAAACTTGTTGTGTTCTCTAAAACACACCACTTTTCCAACAATGGCTTTTCCACATGAGGTTTTTTCATCTGTTCTGGCCCCATACTGTTTCGCTTCATCCCAATTTCCACACACTTTTTTGTGCCTTATGGTTTTTTATCCCCCCCCCCAAAATGCCCATTTTCTTATAACTCCACAAGGGTATAGGCTAGAAAAATGAAAGCTGGAAATTCAGAGAACCTCTTAAACGTATTCTTACAATGCTCCAGCAATTGATCTATATTTTAGTGTCTTTTTTTAAGGGAGGTGTTGCAATGACACCAATACCACCAATGACAACAGCACCCTCCCTTGAAAATTCTCATCATTATTGAGGGCAGTTAGAAGGTTGCTAAAACAGTTTAGTTTCTACTGTAGAATTAATTTACTAAATGTAATAAACTATGATCAAAGAGAGCCAGTTTGGTGTAGTGGTTAAGTGTGCGGACTCTAATCTGGGAGAACTGGGTTTGATTACCCACTCCTCCACTCACAGCTGCAAGCCATAGTTCTGTCAGAGGTGTTCTTGAAAAGAGCAGTTTCTGTCAGAGCTCTCTCAGCCCCACCTACCTCACAGGGTGTCTGTTGTGGGGAGGGGGAGGGAAAGGAGATTGTAAGCCACTCTGAGACTCCGAATGAAGGGCGGGGTATAAATCCAATCTCTTCTTCTTCTAAAACAAAGATCATAGTTTTCAGTAAAGGATCCATCATTATAAGTGGATAATGGATGGGAATCCACTACAGCAGGGGACTTCTTTCAAGTGTCTACGGCTAGAGTTTCACAGATCCAACTCTTGGTCAGCACATATTGAGTATGCCAAGCAGAATTTTGAAGAGATCATGTTCAGCATCCTCAGATTTTATAGAACAGGAGGAAAACGCTTGGTACAACCAATGCTGGAAATTTATAGAACAAAAGATCTTCCTCAATTGATGTATGGAGCTCCATTTTGTGGGTCTGGAAATTTACAGCCACTAGAAGTTATTCAAAATAAATTTGCTCTCATGTTTTTGGCAGTTTCTAATTAACAGCATCAGTTATAGTTAGATCCAAGTTGTCTTTGCTCCTAGTGTAGACTCTCGTCCATAAAGTTGCTATTAATTCTTGGTTGAAAATCCTTTTTTGCCCACCTCTGCGTTTCTCTTAATCTTGGCTTATGATGAGAAGAAAGTTAACTTATTGCAAAGTCATATACTGAATGTAGTAGCCAAACTTGGATTCTCAGAGGAATATCTAAGAAGATTTGGTTCCTCTGCAGCTAAACATTCAATGAAACAAAGATTGTTGGATGTAAGTGTCCAAATGAATACTAGATTGCTAGGTATTCTGAGAATGACTTCCCTTTATAAGCAGTTTCTCTCCTCCCTGTAATTCTCTTGGTGTATTTTACTGATTGATCAATTTCCGAGTATAAAAAGGCCATTACTTAGGCACATCTGGATACTTTACAATTGGCAGTGTTAAGAGGTCATTATAATGAAACCCCATATAATGAATGAGTCTGCTCTTGCGAGTCACAACCACAGGTCCATTGAGGATTTGGTTCATGTGATTCTTTGGTGCCCATGATTCACAGTAGATCATGAAAGATATCTTAGGAATATTTTATCACAATGCTCAGGGATTGTGGTGATATTACCTGCAAACTGGTGATACTATCTGCAGACAGAGATAAATGGGTAATACTGCAACTGACAAAATTTGTGGCCCTGTTTACCAAGATACAGTCAAAATCCTCTGATGCAGGTTTGGTCGCAAAATAGTTTACTAGCTTTATCCTGGAATACTCATTATAGGAATAGTTAATTGTTAGTTCTGTTTCTTTTAGGTATCAAGGTTATGTTTTAAAAGCTTATAATGTATTTTATCTTCTAATAGATATTTTATAGATTTTACTTTATATTGTGATTTTTTTGTTCTGTTTGCTTTGCTTTTTGTTGTTTTGCTATGGCTTTGAGAATGTAATAAAACAAATTGATTGAAGGCACATGCAGAAGAAAATAAACAGACTCCAGAACTGTGAAAATACAGAAGGGGGGCAGACTGTGGGGAATAACTGTGCCCAACCAATTCCTATGCTTGTGGATCAACCCCCAAGAAAATCAGGAGTAAGTCGAGTGTGTAGAAAAACCTATAGAGTCAAGTTTACAGCAGGAAATTCCAAATGCTGTACTCTGTACAGACAGTGCATACAGTTTACTTGCAATTCTAAAGCCACCTTCTGTGGGTAATTTGCCCAGTGGCAGGAAAGTTACATGTACCCATATGGAATGTGTAAGTTTTCCCCTGAAGGACAAAAGCAGATCCAGGAGGTTATGCATGATTTAAATGGGGAAAGTGGCACAGCAGTTCCAATTCCTCCTCCCCCCCCCACACTGATTTTACATTTTAAAAAACTTGATGATGGTGGTTATGGATCTTCCCCTAGCTAGCACACATATTTTACTTCTCATAAAACTCCTATTTTAAACTATGAAAGGTTTTAAAGATATTTTAAGAGTATAGGTGCTAAAGGTAAATATTTCTAACTTTTAGAACAATATGCCTTTCAAAAACCACAGATTCTAGAAACATTTTCTGTCTAGATAATAGTCTAATTCTGATTAATAACAATGACCTTAATACAAGGACTGGTTTGTTTCTGGATGAAGTGCTTATGCAGAAAACTGAAAGACTACATGAGGAAGCTAGAGAGGATTCTTTGCCTTGCCATTTTGTAATTGGTTCCAGAGGACTGAACCTAAACCAATTTTAACTTTATTCTGCCTGAACAAAATAAATATTCTCTTCTGAAAAGTTCACACACAGAAAGCAGATTTAGAACACCACCATTAGAACACCACCATTAATCTTCCTGAAAATTATGTTTTATTTGCATTAATCCAAATCCCTCTAAATGTTGCTGGTAGGGAGGAATGGAGAGTGTCTAAAAACCTACAAGGGAAGTTTAGCAGCCAAAAGACTGGCCATTTTATATAACAGAAGAAAATCATGTCCACTCTGATTGTTGCTGTGAAGATAAAAATGAAGGACGGAGAAATTTATTTATTTACTTAGTATCCCACCCTACCCCACAAGCAGGCTCTGGGCAGCTCACAACACATGAATATAACAATATAATAAAGGATTAAAATGCAAATCCATACATACATTATGAGATGGTGAAAATAAAGTTAAAGTGCTCTCATAAAGTTTTGACCTTTGTATGTGTGCTCATATATACTGGGTGATTTCCCACAAGCGCTGCTCCGCGCTCACTCTTCTCTTTGGCCCGATGGTACGTGTCAATTTCACACAAGCTGCTGTGCGACCACATTTTGCCTCGCAGCTTTGTGCAATTTTTCCCACATCTACTCAATCTTGTTTTTTGAGGATTGAGTAGACGCGGGGAAGATCGCACAAAGCTGCGAGGCAAAATGCGGTCGTGCAGCAGCTTGTGTGAAATTGACACGTACCATCGGGCCAAAGAGAAGAGTGAGCGCGGAGCAGCGCTTGTGGGAAATCACCCACTGATTTTTAGCAAGTAGTACTCAACTGGAAGCCAATGCAGCTGGTGGAGCACAGGATGTATATGTGCTCATGCCTGAGGTCCCAGTAAGGACATGCACAGCTGCATTTTGAACCAGCTGGAGTTTCTGGATCAGTCTCAAGGATAGCCCTGCATAGAGCAAGTTAAGCAGTCCAGCCTGGAGGTAACCAATGCAATCCACACTGGTTGTCCCAAGCTCCCTGGAGAAAGAGAGGAGTAAAAATATACTGAAATAAACATAAACTTTCCCTATCACTTTGCACATTTCTGACTGGCTTCTACCAGATTTCTCTTTTAGCTGAAAATCACATGTAAGTATTTACAGATGGTCTGAACTCCTGTTTTAAAAGAATTGTATGGCTGTTAAAACCACCAAGCTAGGAGTGCTTCTTTGTTATTGCCCACCTTATGATCTCTCGTGCCCAAATCACTCTTTTGTATAGGCCATTCAACCTCATCTAATAGCTGTATTAGGCCATAGAAGTGGCATAATCCTCAATTAGACTCAGATATTAATTCCACTGATGAATCAGTCCCTCAAGGGAAGGGAGAATACAGTCCCATTGCCCAGTTCCAGAGCGTGTTACAAAGAAAGAATATCATAATGTTATTTCAGAAAGTTTATGCACCACAAAGCATAAACTTAATCTATTTCCAGACATCCAAACATAAATACTAGGAATGACCCTGCTCTTGTTCTGATCACCAGTCGCAAGCAGGAATCCATCTTTTTTACCAAACAGTTCAGCTTTTTATGAGCAGCTCAAGGCTGTTCAGCAGATTATTCAGCAGAATATTGCTAAACCCCAAATCTCAAATGTTTTCCTGATCTGCTCTGTTTCAGATTACTCAAGGCTATTGCCTGAAACTTCAAAGCTAGCTCTTCCTTGCCATGGCTCATGTAGTATTCAGTCACTTCATGTCAAACCTATGCTATCCTCTATTTGATCTCACAGACTCATGTTGCATTTTTAATCTGCATTTAAGCCTTGGAGATCAGCCAAAGGGCAGCTCCTGGCAATCCTCTCCAGAATATGATGATCCTCACAATATACTAGTGCTCCACTACAGCCTGCACTAGCATCCAAGAACTTATGGGCAATAATATTTTAAACTTAAACAAAAGTGCCAAACAATTTGGCCCCAAAATACCTTACGGACTACTAAATTAATAATTCCGTGGTATGGAACATGAACCTCAATATCTTGTAGTATGTTCCTTTAATACAAGCTAAAGCATTACAAACTCTGAATTCTTCTCAAACTCAGATTTTAATTCAAGTTTAAGAACATCCTACCATTCACTTGCCTACTGTTGCACTGTGTGGGGGGGGGGAGAGTTCTGTCTCCTGCCACCTTGCAACTCCTGACTGAAGCGGTGATTTCAGCAGCATTGGCCTTGGCAAGAGGAGAGGACGCCTATATGAATACTGTTACAATTGTGTTAAGGGAAAAGAGAGTCCAGGAAGTAGCCCCCACATGCCTAATTGTCCATAGCAGCATTCAGGTTATACCAGGGGGCAGGCAAGGACAAGAGAGAAAAAGACACAAACCTCCTTCCCTCTCCATCAAGGTCATCTTGGTGGCCTCAGGAAGGAGGGAGGGAAGAGATTTGCCTCCTTGTCTCCATTAGTGAAACAGCGGTCACCAGAGGTAAGAGGCTTTGGGAGCTCATTGGAAGAGACTTGGGTGGTCAGGAAATCATGAGCAATTTTAGAGTTCTCAAAAAAGGATCTCCAATGTTTCCTGTAATTGCCAGGGCTTCGCCAGTTTGAAAGACTGTCCTTCACTGGGTAATGCCTCCTTTTCTATGCCCCATTAGAGTTTCTGGATAACAGAAAAAGCTGTCTTGATCTCTATGTGGCAAGTTAAAACAGGAAAAGAACTTGAAACAAGCACTCTTACATGATTCCCACCAATGAACACTGATCACACAATGACTCTGAAACAACCACCATAGATTAATCAGCATCACCAAACACTCCCGTTACCTTCAACACAATACCTTTCAATAATTTCACAGTCAGCTGTGAGTTATCAAGTGTTGACTGATAAAGTGAAATGCATATGTAAGATCAGCCCTGCCATTTTCCAGCTTTGCAACAGGCTTTCATCAGAGTTCATGAAAGTCTTCTGGAAATGATATAGGTCCTTCAGTTTGAAGAAACATTTAATGGCTAGGAATGAAAGAATATACCTCATTTGGCCTCATTTTTCTTTCCATGCATTTTAAAGTGTATTTTTTCTTTCCCAAAGCTTCATCTATCTGACCTCCCATAAGTCTAAATTCATTAATGCGTTTTAAAGTGTATTTTTTCTTTCCCAATTTATCTGACCTCCCATAAGTCTAAATTCATTGGACATATTTATTCATTTACAGTATCTATAACCCACTGCTCCATGTAAATATCTGCAAGGCTGTTTATATGTGAATATTGTTTAAATACCCAATTAATATATTACCAAGTATCCAAAGCAAAAATGTACAAACTAAACATGAGCTATGAACTTTTGCTAATTTTTATGTTTATTCTCAATCCATGCATAGGAGTGGATCCACACACAGGGGATCAATATTTTACACTTACCTTTCAAAACCAATCTGCCGTAGTGTTTTTTCCCATGTCAAACCTACAAAAAAGAAGGAAACTCATTAAAACTTGTTTTTTCGCCTATCAATCGTTTAATGAGAGGCTATTTAGACCCAGTGAGCATAAAAGTCCAATAAATATGAAAATCAAAGCACTGAAATATCTCATGTAGTTTAGTAATACAACTTCCCCCCATCATGTGTGGTGAGGAGCTCCCATTATGTTAATCTGGTTTTCAGGTGCCTGATCTGAGGAATAGCCATAGCACTAGCTCCTCCTTGCTGATACTGGGTAGTTCATGTTACCTGATGGCACAAGAAGGAGCACAGCAGCAATTCTCATAGTTTTGGGGCAACAGGAGCAGTGGGTTTGCTTGGAAGAGGCTGAAGCCTCAAGTCAGGCTCTTTAGACCCAGCAGGAGGTCTGTTTCAGAAACTCGCTTAGTTGTCAAATAATTCTCATTGGTTTTCTGTGTTTCTTCTTTGTAGTCAGAGTGTTTTAAGTACAGGGTACCTATGCACAGAGTCTGTAGCTCAGTTTAGTAGAAATAATTGCACTGTAACCCTTCTGTCTCATCCCCAAATGATGTACCACTCTGACATTATGGCTGCTGTCATGATCTGGACTGTGCCACCAGAGGCCTACTAGGCCCAAGGAGCCTGGCTAGCAGTAGGTGAGGCTGGGCCTACAACTCCCAGAAGCCCCTGGGAGGTTTTGGAGCCAAAATGGACCAATAGGAAAAGAGGAGGGCTTGGAATAAAAGTTCTGGAGCAGCAGGAAGAGTTGTTTTTTCTTCCAGAGGGTAGAGCCAGAAGAGAGGCTGCTGCAGGGGGGCAGAGCCAGAAGGAAGGCTGCTGTGGGAAGAAACCCTCATCCTGAAGGGAAGGGTGAGTTAGTCTGAGGTCACCTGAGAGAGTGAGCTAGGGACGGTATATATTTAAAAACGTTAGGGCATTTGATTTCTTTTGTTTTCACCCACTTACTGTTATTATTCTGCACCTTGTTGTTTGACCTCCTATAAAATAAACCTTTTTCTTGTTTCACTCTGCCTGGTCCTCACACCTGTTATTCAGCCTAAAGGGAGGACTGAAGGTCTTGGGAGGGTACTCTGGGCCTTCTCAAGGGAACATAAATCCAGAGTGGTGGCAGCGTCAGGTGACACCCCACCTGAGTCGTGACAGCTGCATTCGGTTGTCACAGTATACAGCTGTTTGCTTAAACTACAGTTTGTTGTACACCGGTTAATCTACTAAACATACATAATTGACAATAGCTCTGTGATGCCAAACACTTTAATCTCCCTTCATGGGTTAACATGAATATTAGAAGGCCTAATCCAGCTCACAAGTGTTTGTGCTCTCAATTTCTCTGCAGCTACCATCAGTATCTCTTTCAAGGCCAGACTCGAGAGTGTGATAATTGGTTAATCATGGGAACCTGTTCTCAGTTGTTTAACCAGATGGGAGGGGGAAATTAGCAGCAATTACCAATGTCCTCTGGAAAGTTCCAAAAAGAAAAGGCTTGATTGGACCTGAGAGACCACCTGATGCCATAGGGTAAGAAGCTCTGAGGGTATATGCCATGCTAGTGTGCCTAGATATGTTCTGTTCCATCATGATGGACTGCAACATATAGATAACTTTTATGCTGCTCTGTGGATTTTATGCTGCAAGAGACTGACCATCTAATACTAAGTTAGCTTTGTTTTCTTGTTGCTAAGCCATGAAGACTGTACTGCATAGTCAATTTTTAAATAATTTAATAAACCTAAACAGGTCTGGTTTTCTTGTGTGCATCCAACCTCGAGGACCCACAAGTTTGGTAAGTTGTTCAGGGGTTCCGCACAGGGGACCAGGATCAATAATGTGCGTGGGGGGTTGTTCCTGGCTTGGGTCTGTAACAAGTTCAAAAAATACCAATTAGTCTACTGTCTTATTTTACACCACCACCACGTAAAATGCCTGAATGCTCCCTTGCACTACCAAGCTATTGACTGACTGCAAAAACTGGCAGAGACCTTTTGTTCCGGAGTTAAAATTCAGGGATCTATTGAAACAGCCAGGGAAAGGTGAAGAACCTCTGGTAGCTAAGAGTGAGAAGGCTTGGTTGGTTTGAGGTGTCTTACCTAGTTTTTCAATCTTAGTTTTGCTGCTTCACTAAAGTCCTAATTTAAAAGAACAAAACAAAACTCTGAAACAAAATTAATCTTATACCGGTCCCCCCCTTCTTTCATGCAATTTTACTGCCTTTTGAAGTTCTTCTTACGAGAAGCTGAAGTTCCTGAAGTCCATTCATGCTTGCTGAATCATTTGGGGGGGGGGGGTTCTAAGAAGTAGCAAATTTTTTTGTTGTTCTGTATTTCTGTCTCTGTAGTCAAAAAGCTGAAAGGGGCAGTGCCAGTGAAAAACAAGGATTTCTACACTCTGACATTGCAACAAACCACAGTTAACATGGTGTGTACAAACTATGGTTTATAATTCCATTTTAGTAATGCAAACAAGTCACAGTTTGTGGAGCAGCCTGTGTTCACACTTTAATCACACCATGACTAAACACTATGCGTCACCATGACATCTGAATGTAGCTTGTATATAGAAGCAGCCAAAACAGACCTTGCAACTCCAGTTTTTCCCATTCCATATGCTTCAGTTTCCACTATTAGCAGAGACAGACCCTATTTTTTGTTCCTAATGAAACTAGTTTGTTCATTTATTCAGAAACAGTTATTTTCTTTTTTTTTGATATAGTTAAAATCATACTAGGAAGTCATTGCTGAAACAACAAGGCTCAGAAAGTGCATGTCAGGTTTAATTGGGACCAAAGCGAACATTGCATCACGGGAAAGTATTTTCTGTTTTTTATCTATTTTTCTAGATCTGCAACCTGGAACAGAAGTTTATTAACAGGTAGTTCTAACTGTCTTGTCTTCCAAATTTCATGACAACTTGAGGAACAAATTAATGATGATATAATCACTTCTATGCAGGAGGTATCATATTTATGAAGTAGGAAACTTAAAATCCAGAGTAGCGGGTATGTTGATTATAGCAAAACACCTTAAAGATGTGGTATAAGCTTTTGTAAACCATGAAAACTCATGTTAGTCTTTAAGATGTTACTAATATTACAAATATGCAATCTTCCAACAATTAGAATACCATTCTAGGGGGTTAATATTAGTTATTTGCTTTTATTATTATGTTTATATTCTGTCACATACTGCACTCAAAGAACCTTACTATAATTAAGGACAGTGAGAGTTGATGCAATCACTGGTGGGAAGTTAGACCAGAAATGTAGATATTGGCAACAAATGCAATTAGTACATATCTGTCTGACAGCCTGATGCTTTGGTTACTGTTAAAGCATTTGAATTTACTGGAGAGAATTCATTTGTGTTGGGGAGGTGGGTAAGGGTAACCTTCTTCTTGATGAGACATTCATTGACCCCAACACCTCATTGAAAAGGTAATTTTTCGAAAGTTAGAGAGCTGAACATCCATACAACAAACGATTCTATAACACTCGAGTTTGAATTTGTCTTTAATATGCAATTTAATTGTTAACTTAGAAGTCACTGGCAAATCTTGGGACCACTTTGAGGAATGAGGCACCCTCACCTTTTCCCTCCCACTGTAGTTTCCTGAGATCCTAAAAAGTTGCTCCTGAGTATCATTGGAAACCCCTCTCCTCAGAAGAGTGAAGGGTCAAGGCTGGAGGGAAATTGGTGATAATCAGACACACTTGAGTATCATTGGAAACCCCCCTCCTCAGAAGAGTGAAGTGGAGGGAAATTGGTGATAATCAGACACACAAGCCTTTGCATGAATAAAAGCCACTTCCATTCATGCCATGGCACTGCTGGTCATCTGTATTTCTAAAACAGTGGCTACTAGGCTCAAGGGCAGAAAGATAAAGATGAAGTATAAGTGCAATTTTTAGGAGTGAGAACAAGACAACATTCCATTTATTTATTAAAACATGCTTTATTAATACACTTGGGAACCTCTGCTTTCAAAGCTAGAGTGCATCTGGCAGGTTTATTTCTTTACACAGAAATGGATTTTGCATCAGGAGTTAGAAACTGCAAGAGCCCCAATTCCCTTTCCATAATTCAAACTTTGCAGCTCATAAACTACTGGTAAATTTATAATGGAGGAGTTCACTTTGGAATGTCTACTGCATCCTATACTTCTGGGATGACTTCAGTAGTATTTTTAATAGAAAGCAAAAGGCCTTTGGCCCTACAGAAGCCAGACTCTCTGAGCAGAGAGGCTGTACATTTGAAACCCAGATACAGAAACTCTGAATCAAGGAGCCACAAAAATCACAAGGGTGGCCCACTGTTTTATAAAGAAAAGTTTACCAGATGTGTAAAAAGTATGTTTTCTGCAGCCTAGATCAGAAAATGAGACACATTTTGCTATAGGCCTTTTGGCATCTTCTCATGGTACAATAAGATGGAATCTTCACCGTGGCTGCTGATTTCCAGATCATGGAAGCATATTGAGTAACTGGACAAATAAAAGGCAGTGATGAATACAATCACTTCAGCATAAGCCACCTCTATAAATAAACAGCATGCCAAAGAGATGAGGATACACTGAAGAACAAAAAGGGCAATTTTCTCCCAGTTTCCACTGCTTTCTGCCATAATTGAAACATGCCATCCCTAAATTTTGGCAAATCTACAAACAGAACTACAGGAGCTTCATATCCTCCTTTGACTGTGGTCCAAAGGAGGGACCATTTGGAAGTAATCTCCATTGAAATCATTAAGACTTACTTCCAAATGAATATATTTGTTGAGGTGTCTGTTCTAGTCTTTAAACAGGCTACAAACAATCCAACAGAGGTTATTCAGACTCTGTGGTTTGTATTTCCATCTCTATTACACTTCATTCTATTCACACGTCAATTTAACTGCTCAATACAATTCAAGAGACCTGTACAGAGAAGAATGCTTAAACCCATTGGTTTCAAGGAACTTAAGACTCAATATTGGATTGTGGCCATGAACAACAGAGGTCAACTCTAATTCATTCAGAATCTGGAAGGCATGTGCCATTGTAGATTTGTACTCCCCCTCCCCCCCAAATTGTTGAACAAATCTAATATTCTATTTTAGTCTTATCCTCCCTCAGTTGCAGAATTTAGATGGCAGCAATCCAGCGATGTAAAATGTCAGAACAAATAGGAAACACTTCTCATAATAGGCTCAGTATTCAGTGCTCCCAGTATACATGTCTTAACGTGGTGGATTCTACTGCACGGGTTACAGCAAAAAATATATATGCTGTTTTAGACTTGATACACTAATTAGAAACATATTAAAATGGGATTCTATTCAGTTTATTAACATGAAACCATTTTTAATTACATCAAAGTATATACACACAAAGCAGCTGCAATCTTGCCTATGTGAACAAAGTGAACATAATTTAATTTTAAGACTTAATTTTAATTAGAAATAGTCTGCATAAATGCTAGGGAGTAGGTTAGAAGAGTATGTCTGCTGGTGTGTGAGTCTGAATGGTTAGGTTGCTAGGAGTTAGAAGTTTTTAAGCAGGCCTAGTAATAGCTAGGGCAGCTCTGTGGTAGACCGGTCGGTCATTGATTTTTAGTGCAATCGTTAAGGAATTTTTACAGCAGGTTGTTATTTATTATCTAGCATCAGTGATACCTAGTTGTGTCCAGCTCGTGTGAGGTTTAGCATCAGCTAACCATTAGCGGTCTGAAGTTCCGATGGAGACCTGCTGTGGCAGCAATGCCTGGCCAACAGATTCCGGTGCTCGTGGGGAGGGGAAAGTATAGCAGTGGGCCCAGGCAGTACACCAAGGGAAGGACACTGAGAAATAAAGTGGCTCGGTGCCCTTCCAGCCTGCGGCCCATCCCAAGGGTTGTTGGCAGTGGGGCCAGGGTTGATAACCCCCCTCTGGCATTGGTGTTGTGCAATGCCAGGTCTATTAATAATAAGACCACAGTCCTTTGGGACTTTGTCCTGGACCAACGGGTTGACCTGGCGTGCATGACCGAGACCTGGGTGCGAGACAGGGAGACTGTGGCTCTCTCCCAGCTTGCCCCACCGGGGTTC
The DNA here is from genome assembly GCF_001447785.1 of Gekko japonicus. Classification (NCBI taxonomy): domain Eukaryota; kingdom Metazoa; phylum Chordata; class Lepidosauria; order Squamata; family Gekkonidae; genus Gekko; species Gekko japonicus. Next base: position 537,485 of record NW_015168051.1, read on the forward strand.
TCGGTCCTCCACCATTCACGAACTAGGGGGTGGGGGGAGGAGTTGCTATTTTCATTCAGGAGGCTTACTCCTTCAGGGCACTCCCATCTGTGGAGATCACGGGCTTGGAGTGTGTCGGCCTGATGCTGGAGGCTGAGCAGAGTATGGTGATCTGGCTGGTGTACTGACCACCTAACGCACCGGCCAGTAGTCTGCTGTCCCTGCTGGAGGCCGTATCAGGCTGGGCGTTGGAGTACCCTAGACTGGTAGTCATGGATGATTTCAATGTCCATGCCAATGAAGTGGCTTCC
>NW_015168051.1:538456-545514 GCF_001447785.1 Gekko japonicus
CCCGCTCTTGAAAAAACCTTCTTTGGACCTGGCCGAATTGGCCAACTATCGGCCGGTGTCCAACTTGCCCTATTTGGGCAAGCTTATTGAGAGGGCGGTGGCGTTACAGTTGCAGGGTTTTCTGGATGAAGCTTCCGTCCTAGATCCCTTCCAGTCCACCTTCCGCCCGGGGTATGGGATGGAGACAGTACTGGTTGCTCTTTCTGACGACCTCCGAAGGCATCTGGATCGAGGCGGTGTGGCGGCACTGGTGTTGTTAGATCTGTCGGCCACATTTGATATGGTCGACCACCAGTTGTTGACCCACCGCCTCGCCGACATGGGGATTCAGGGTCTTGCCCTTCAATGGCTTGCCTCTTTTCTCCAACATCGGGAACAAAGGGTGGTGATAGGGGAACAGCAGTCCCGGAGGCATCCTCTTGAATGTGGGGTGCCTCAAGGGGCAGTGCTGTCCCCGATGTTGTTCAACATCTACATGCACCCCCCTGCCCAGATTGCCCGGAGGTTTGGGCTTGGGTGTCATCAATATGCAGATGACACCCAGCTCTGATGTTGGGTGGCCGGTCGGGCTCCAGTTCAGAAGATCTGCACTGCGCGTTGTAGGCTGTGGCTGGTTGGCTTTGACTGAGTCGGCTGAAGCTAAACCCGGTGAAGACAGAGGTCCTGGGCCTGAGTCGGGGCGGTCTGGGGTTGGGCTCCCTCTCCCAACCTTCGATGGGGTGCCTCTGGTGCCAGCGTCAGAGGTTAGGAGTTTGGGAGTACTCCTGGACTCCTCGTTAACTATGGAGGCCCAGGTGGTAGCCACTGCTAAGTCAGCTTTTTACCATCTTCGGCTAGCTCGGCAGTCGGTTCCCTTCCTCGCCCGCGATGACCTGGCCACGGTGATCCATGCGACGGTCACCTCAAGGTTAGACTACTGTAACACTCTCTACATGGGGCTGCCTTTGTCACAAATCTGGCAGCTGCAGCTGGTGCAGAATGCTGCAGCCAGGCTGTTGATGGGTCTTCCTAGACAGGACCACATCCAGCCTGTGCTGAAAGCACTGCACTGGCTGCCAATAGAGCACTGGATTAGCTTCAAAGTTTTTGTTCTTACCTTTAAAGCCCTATATGGCCGGGGTCCAACATACCTAAGGGACCGCCTTTCCCCATATGTTCCCCTGCCGGCACTACGGTCAGGGACGCAACATCTCCTGATGATTCCAGGCCCCAAGGAGGCCAGGCTGGCTGCTACTAGGGCCAGAGCTTTTTCGGTGGTGGCTCCTACCTGGTGGAACGAGCTCCCGGAGGAGATCCAGGCACTGCGGGACCTTGCACAGTTCCGCAGGGCCTGCAAGACGGAGCTCTTCCGCCAGGTGTTCGAGTAGGAGCCACCACTATTTTACCATCATCAGCTCTTGGCCCTGGGAAGAGAGAACAACAGCACCACATGGAACTTCAGTATTGATTGGGTGTGCCATCTGGGACGTCATCTTCATGGGAGATCTTGTTTGAACATCTAGAGTACTTAATAGGTTGTAACTTATGTTGTTATATTATAGTGGTGTTTTTATATGTTTTTAATCTGTTTTATGTGTTGGCTTTGCCTGTCTGTGAGCCGCCTTGAGCTTGCGTTGCGGGGAGGGCGGGCTATAAATTGAAATTATAAATAAAATAAATAAAATAATCAGTCTCCAACAATTACTCTCAAACGACTTTACAAAAAAATCATTTCCCTTTGATATATGTGCAAAAATAACATATTAATGTTTTTTAAAACCAAGAAATAAAGCGAACTATCATGTGTTAGATTTGATTTCTTCACATATCACATTTATTGGAACCAGTAACAATTCATTCATTTACTTATACATAATACAGTAGAATGATCCTGCCTAAGGTATGTACATTTAAATTTCATTGGTTTCAATGGGAGTGTTACATCCAGTATTGCCTTATAAACGTATGCTGGTGTATCTTTTGTAGCTAATGGTGACTTATGTCTACATAACTATTGATATTAGGTTAACTACAAAGATAAATCAAGTCACCGGGGAATGAAGATAGTTTTCTATCATTCTTTTCCAGGAAATATACTGTACACTTATGAAAGTGGCTACAACTGAGGAAAAACACACCACCCCTGAAGATTTTAACCTGTTCCTGCCAGATAGACAGTTCACATCCATAACAAAGCAGGATACAGGTTGTCAGCTTGCTTACCTTAGTCTTGTTCTTTAATATAAACAACACAGTAAATATCAATATTAACATTTTAATAAACGGTACCAAAAATTTTGCCAAGTAGAAGCCTCTCTGTATGACTGGAATAATGAAAAACAGGGTTCCCAATCCCATGGAGAGACTATTGCACATGTACAGTTGCATACAAAAACTCTATTTGGACCTTTAATAAACATGTGATAGTCAAGAGCACAGACAGCACAAACAGTTCCTAATCCTTTGCAATGTACTGAAATGAACTGTGAAGACTTATGGGGGACTGATATATATATATATCAAGGTGGAAATTATTCCTTTAAGCTGGATGTATTGAGAACTTTAAATAGAACTATGTTCCTCTACTTAAGATGGTATTCAAAGGAATTCAGAGTCATTTAAAGAAACACTAAGGCTTCAACTCTATTAAATGTAAAACATTTTTATAAAAAAAGATGTTAAATGCATGGAAATGGATTTTTAATACATGAAACAGTTTTTTGAAAGCAAAGGGAATAAAGTACATTGCATTTTGAAGCCAGTGACCAGTGGCTGAACTTACTTTACAGTTGCCAAACATTTCTGAAAAACTGCTACCAACAATATATTTTTCAAAATGAATAATGGTCAGCAGCTGTTTCATACTCATAGCCAAAAACAATGAATAACCAAGATTTTGATTTAGCTGTTCAGTTTTAAGAATGTATATACACAGCAGTTCATTGGCTGAATCCCACTCAGATTCCTCAAAAATGAATATGAGGAACAGTTTCAGACAAAAGGTAATTAGAAAATATCACACCGTGAAGTAGTAAATTTGGAATACGATTTCAGTTCACATGACAGAGACCAAAAGTGAGAAATTGGGGAAAGTAATCTGAATATTAATGACTGACTATACATTCTGAGGTCATAAGTGACCCCCCCAAAAAGCACAGCAGCATAATTGCATGTAATGCTTCATGTATTTTTCCCAAATCAGAAGAATTGATTGCCATTAGGGGTGTGCATTCAGTATATTCAAGCTGGGGGGGGGAGGGGGGGAGAAGCCTGAAAATACCTTATCAGTATTTTCCAGCTATTCTTTCAGCTGGATATAGATCTCAGTATTTTTTCAGCTATTCAAAATAGCTGAGTCCCGAATATCCTGAAAATCTGGATTTTTCTGGACTGATGGATAGCTGGTGTTCAAAGGGACTGCAGTTCCTTTAAAACCTTCCGGGTTATTTCATGGCTTGGAGAAAGTGTTTAAAGGGGTTGCGTGGCCTTTCAACACCTTTGGAGTTCACTTGCACAGACTCATAGCTTACAGAAGGCATTACAAATGCCTTTTTACCCCTTTCATTGAAACCAAAGGAGGATGGGGGCACCTTCTTTGGGGGCCCATAGAATTGGACCCTCTGAGTGGGATTCAGCCTTTTTGAAACTTGGGGGGAGGGTAGGAGAGAAATTCACTATTTCCAAAAACATCCCAAATCAGAATACCATGCTGGTATTGGGATTTGGGAATATCAGAAAATACCAATATTTTCTGGGTTCAATATACCTGAACCTGAAAAACAGCTTTTTCTTTTTTGTACACCCCTACTTGCCAGACTCCAAATGAAGGACAGGGTATAATCGAACTCCTCCTCCTCCTCCTCCTCTTCTTCTATATTTTATGTAAAATTAGGGTTAAGTGCGGGGACTCTAATCTGGGAGAACCGGGTTTGATTCCCCACTCCTCCACTTGCACCTGCTGATGTGACCTTGGGTCAGTCACAAGCTCTGGCACAGCTGTCCTTGAAAAAGAGCCGTTTGTGTCAGAGCTCTCTCAGCCCCACCTACCTCACAGGGTGTCTGTTGTGGGGAGGGGAAGGGAAAGGAGTTTGTAAGCCGCTCTGAGACACCTTTGGGTAGTGAAGGGCGGGGTATAAATCCAATCTCTTCTTCTTGTTTTTTTAAAAATTACTTTGTATTTTAAAAGGTCTCAATATCAGATGAGTAAAAGTTGTGTTTCCATTGCAGTAGGGATTGCCTGAATTGTTAATCATTCTCTTATTCCCCTTATTATGTCATTATACTATAAATAATCCTTCCACTCACTTCTGTTTTATTTTTCACAGTAACAATGTAATAACTTAAACATACTGCGTGAAACATACCTGCCCAAGTGTCCAGCATCATATGCCCTAGCATCATATGCATACTTAATATGGGCACAATATAGTTCATATTTGGGTTTGTTGGTCAAAGCTAATGTTACAAGCAACAGACACTCAGGTAGCAGAACCTTCTGATTAATGTTCTTGCTTTTCAAGACCCCACATGTTGGTGCTGGTGTAGGACAAATCTGACATTTCATAGAATACAACTATGATCCCTGCCCCAGTGAGGAGTCTTGAAATTCACAAAGAACAGACTCAGTCAAAGATTTAAGTGATTTGCCATCGTTTTTAAAATACAAGCTCAGTTAAGGAGTTGAAGTCAACTTTAATGTTCCCTCTAATTCTTATTTCCATCTGTAGGGTGTAGCGGTGGTCTAGTGTTTAACTACATACAGCTGTGACATAAAACCTGTGTTATACCCTTGTCTAGGCTTCTTTGCCCCATTGTTTATATTTTAATTTTTTAAACAAAAATGCATGTCAAAGAAGATTTTTATACTACTAGCTGTTTTAAGAAGGACTTAACAATACTGCAACAGTATCCTCATGGAAATACAAGCAAATATACAGGAGCAAATATTTGTACTTGGGAGGCACCTTCATAGTTCTTTCACTGCATAGCATATTAATCTCAGGAAGAATCACTCTGAAGAGCTGTTGAAGATTGAATTCTTTTCTGTTATTACTACAGGTTTTACACAGATATCAGAGCATTTTGGGCTCAAGAACACATAAAATAATTTTAGGACCTTAATAATTGACCTCAAGGTGACATATTAAAAGTGTTCAAGAATATATTTTAGAATGCCATCAAAGTATATGCCCCTTCACAGCATTTGCTGAATGGTCTCATTCACTACAGCATGAGGAGGTTTTTTTGACATCATTGCACTCCTGCTTTGAACACCAGCCTGACCTATTTCAGGTTTGAAGCAGATCAGGTTACCTAATTAGTACTAGTAACTAAGCAAATGAGACTAGATCCAGGTGGGCAGCAAATGAGGGACTTTCACTGGTAAGTATCCAGCTAACAAAAATTACCTTTAACTGCAACACTAAGCATATTTAGCTGCGAGAACGTATTTTATTACAGCAAATGTATTTAGACTGAAGTGCCGGTTTTAAAAATGCTAACAAAAAGCAATATTTGCAGAAGGAAACAGCTTTTGCTTCAAAAATACAGTGCATGCACTTTAAAGGCACATACAATCTGTTGTCCAACAATGATATTTAATCAGAATCTGTTGGACATGCAATGTTTTTATTCTGCCAGATTAACTTTTTCAGTTAAGTAACATCTTGAGACCTGTCTTATTTTCTGTTCCTCAAAAGTAGCTTCTCTAAACACTCCAGCTTTCCTTAGTAGCCTTTTCTGCTTCCCTTTCCTCCTGATCTCCTGAGACAGGGCAACACCACTCCAAAAATCACTCTACTTAGCTTCTGCTTTTATGGTATCTGGCAGATATAAATAGAGAGCTGTTCTTTTAGACTAAAATGATATTTGATACTAACTAAAAAGCTTTGGCCAGGAGAGTTCAATGAAGTTCTCTCTGATCATATGCATATTTACTTGGGAAGAAAATCCTACTGGGTTTAAGAGGGCTTAATCCTATACAGTTCTGTTAAGTGGACCGCAGTCTCATGTATATATGAAGCTGAGTCAGATTGTTGTTGTATCTAGCCCAGCATTGTGTATTTTGACTGAAATATGATTTCAGGATCTCATCTACCAGTGATGTACCAAGGAGAGTGGGGGGTCAGAACGAGCAACCTCATTGCCTAACTCATCTTAAGAACATAAGAGAAGCCAATGTTGACCAGGCCAATGGCCCCTCTAGTCCAACACTCTGTCACACAGTGGCAAAAAAATATCAGGTGCCATCAGGAGGTCCACCAGTGGGGCCAGGGCACTAGAAGCCCTCCCACTGTTGCCCCCCCCCCAAGCACCAAGAATACAGAGCATCACTTGCCGCAGCTTGAGAGTTCCTATCTATCATTTTATAATCCTCCTCAGATCATCAAGAGAAGGATTATAAAATGATGAATGAATTAAAGATAGCAGCTAGACAAAAAACTGTGTCGTAATAGGTGATTTTACCTACCCACACATTGATTGGGTCAATATGTGTTCTAGTCGAGAAAAAGAGATTGAGTTTCTAGACACTCTAAATGACTGTGCTATGGAGCAGATGGTCACGGAACCTACCAGGGGAGAGGTGATCCTTGATTTGGTCCTAAGTAACACTCAAGACCTGGTGAGAGATGTAGAAGTGATTGCACCGCTTGGGAACAGTGATCATAATGTTGTTGAGTTCAACATTTGTATAAATAGGGAATTAGCCAAAAAGACTGACACAACCAATTTTAACTTTAAAATGGGCATCTTCTCTGATATGAGGGGACATGTGGGGAGGAAACTGAAATGAAAAGTAGAAGGGGTCAAAACCATTGGGGAAGCTTGGAAACTATTTAAAACTACAATCCTAGAAGCTAACGGAACACAGGCTATGGCAAATAAAATGCAAGTCTGAGGTCAGGCAGGCAAAAAGGGAATATGAGGAGCATGTAGCAAAAAACGTAAAGACCAACAATGAAACTTTCTTCAAATACATTAGAAGCAGGAAACCAGCCAGGGAGGCAGTGGGGCCCTTGGATGACCAAGGGGTAAAAGGAGTACTGAAGGATGATAGGGAAATGGCTGAGAAGCTAAAT
>NW_015168051.1:545757-545953 GCF_001447785.1 Gekko japonicus
AGTCAGATTGAGGTGACGAGAGAGGAGATCCTAAAACTGATAGACAACTTAAAAACTGGTAAATCACCAGGCCATGATGGCATACATCCGAGAGTTCTGAAAGAACTCAAATGTGAACTTGTGGATCTCCTTACAAAAAAAGAGTAATCTTTCCTTAAAATCTGCCTCCATTCCTGAGGACTGGAAAGTAGCTAAT
>NW_015168051.1:546409-564363 GCF_001447785.1 Gekko japonicus
ATGTCGAGACAGTGTGTGACTGCAATAAAAAAGGCCAATGCTATGCTGGGGATTATTAGGAAGGATATTGAAAACACATCAGCCAATATCATAATGCCCCTATATAAATCAATGGTGCGACCTCATTTGGAATACTGTGTGCAGTTCTGGTCACCACACCTTAAAAAGGATATTATAAATAGCTTTGGAAAAAGTGCAGAAAAGGGCAACTCGAATGATAAAAGGGTTGGAACACTTTCCCTATGAGGAAAGGTTAAAGTGCTTAGGGCTCTTTAGCTTGGAGAAACGACGACTGAGGGGTGACATGATTGAGGTTTATAAGATTATGCATGGGATAGAGCAGGTAGAGAAAGAGGTACTTTTCTCCCTTTCTCACAATACAAGAACTCGTGGGCACTCAGTGAAATTGCTGAGTGGTCGGGTTAGAACGGATAAAAGGAAGTACTTGTTCAGCCAAAGAGTGATTAACACATGGAATTCATTGCCACCGGAAGTGGTGGTGGCTACAAGCATGGACGGCTTCAAAAGGGAATTAGAAAAGCATATGGAGCAGAGGTCCATCAGTGGCTATTAGCCACAAGGTATAGATAGGGGCTATGGGGCAAGTGATGCTCTGTCTTCTTGGTGCTTGGGGGGGGGGTCAACAGTGGGAGGGCTTCTAATGTCCTGGCCCCACTGGTGGACCTCCTGATGGCACCTGGTATTTCTGGCCATTGTGTGACACAGAGTGTTGGACTGGATGGGCCTTTGGCCTGATCCAACATTGGCGTCTCTTATGTTCTTATGTTCTTACATTGTGGCTAATAGCCACTGATGGACCTCTGCTCCATATGCTTATCTAATTCCCGCTTGAAACTGTCCATGCTTGTAGCTGCCGCCACCTCCTGTGGCAGTGAATTCCATGTGTTAATCACTCTTTGGGTGAAGAAGTACTTCCTTTTATCTGTTCTATCCTGACGGCTCAGCAATTTCACTGAGTGCCCACCAGTTCTTGTATTGTGAGAAAGGGAGAAAAGTACTTCTTTCTCTACCTGCTCTATCCCATGCATAATCTTATAAACTTCGGTCATGTCACCCCTCAGTCGTCGTTTCTCCAAGCTTTTTGCAGCAATGAGCTGCTTGTGCCTTCATGCCGGGACCATTCTGGGAGGACCCTATTGCACCGCATCCAGCACAATGACCTGCACATACACTTCTGGTGCTCCAAGACTAACCAGTTAGGGTGAGGCACACAGATCCTCCTTCTTTCTTTGCCTCCAGATCTGCCCCACCCAATCCATTTCATGTTGAACTATCCCCATATCAGGCACTCCTATTCCAACACTTTCTTCATGCATGCTGACAGGTCTTGCCTCTCTAGGTTTCAGTCTCTTAGTGCTTTGTGTACTAGCATCACTGCTCTGGGGCTTCCTCCCTTGGTTTTTAGCATGCAGTCTTTCCATAATGGTGCTGCCAGGGTGGCCTCAGTATTAGGTCTCCCAGTGGAACGGATTTGTGCAATTGGCCATTGGTGAGCTTCAGTCTTACATATGCCAGTTTGATTGGCAAGTGCATTAATGCTTGTGTCTTTCAGTTTCCCCAGGTCATCTCAAGTCAGTGGTTCGTGGGCCACAGCATTGTCTACTGGGCAGGAATGTATGCCTGGTCATCCGGATGGGGGGAAGACTTGGGCCTTGGTGACCAACTACGAATCACCTGGATGAAGGGATTTGTTGGCCTTCTCTCCTTGCTACTGTTTTGTGTCAAGTGTCACACTTGGGAACTCTGGATGCCTTGGTCATCCAACTTGGTAAAAATGATCTACCTGCCCAGAAAGAGATAGTGCTGTTGTGATCCATGGCTGTAGACTTAGAAACTTTCCACTCCTGGCTTCCATGACACATGCCTGATCTGGTCTGGCCTCTTTGAATGCCAAGTGGCACGGGGCCATATCACCAGACAAAGTGGCTAGGAGAAAAACATGGAAGGCAGCAGTGAAGGTGGTTGAATCATTGGGCAGATAGGTTATTGGCCACCTGGACATCAGTTATCGGCACCTGGCCCTTTACAGGGTAAATGGCATGCACATCTGAATGGGGCATGGATATTACGCATATGGCATTTGGGATGAGTTGTTTCATTGGTTACATGCATACAAGCATTAGCAGGAACAGAGGAGGCAGTCACCCCCCTGGCTCTTGTGGCACTTTGGGCACTGGGGTGGATCCTTTGGCTGGGGAGCAGTGCCTATGTGCCCGCATTCCATTTTCTGGGGACTCTCTTAAGGGGTTTTGGGGTAGAGTTAATTCAATGGCAAGCCCAGCTCAAGGGCTGCCAGCAGGGCTCTCACCACCAGGTGGCAAGGGAATCACACAGTGGCTGGAGCCCACATGGCTCCTTGGATTTTCCACTCCTCAGTTGCACACCCAGCAGACTGGCTGGGGTGTGAGGGTTATTGGGTTGAAGGCAGGTCACCCGATTCTGGATCTGTTCCCATGCTGCACCAGTGCTCTTGTAATTTTCTCAATAAAGCTGTGGCCTCTTTGTTTTTCCAAAAATCTGTTAGTTTTGCATGTCATTTCTCACCCGCATTCCCCCTCTGTCCCCTGGGCCCGCAAAAACAAAATGTATGAACACATACACTTCTGTCCATTCGCCCATTCAAAGAAAGAGATGTTCATGTACTTATGATTCTAGTTTTATATTCTCCCTCCTTAAGTAGAATAAATGTGCTATTTTATGTGCAATCAGGACAATCAGTTTATTTACGTCAACAAAGAACCAGCCTTTAAGATTAAATCCATTTTGTAACACCTTTCACCAATATCAAGAAGGGCCATTAAAAAGATAATGTCAGTCTACACACACACACAATATTCACCCAAAAGAAAAAGGTAAAATATCAGTCCATTGAATACTACATAAACTTGAGCAATTTGTTCCAGCAGATATTTTCCTAGTCAGATCTGTGCAAGCTAGCCAATATTGTATTTTCATTATCCTTTATAATGTTCAACAAAAGATGTTAAAATAAATTGTGTGATGTACACATAGGTCTGCTATTCCTCCTGTATCAATGAGCATATCTATCTGGTAGGGTTGAGGATGAAAGAAATGTCTGTTTTTTCTACTATATTTTCTGCTCTAACCCTCTCTTCCTTCCCTGCCTTCCTCCTTCCAACAAGTCATCTTCCTGAAAGGCATTTTGATTAGGGTTTTCATATATGTTTTCATTAAATATGCTGCCTGAAATGTTGGCTGAAATCTGCAAAAGATACTTAAGCAAGGAAGTTAATCAGATGCACATCTGTTTAAAACAAAGGCAGAACGCCAAATAAGTTCCTCTGCCATCTGGCAAATGTCAAAGATGTGTTCACACATGGGTTTTATGTCACTGTAGATAACAATAAATGTGACATCATACATCCTTTTCATAACTTCCTTTTGCTCTCAATCTACTGATATTTGTACGATCTTCTTAAAGGCAAAGAATTAAAAAAAGACTTCTGATAGGTAACAACATGCTAAGAATTAAATCAATGTATATTTGCTGCACAAACCTTTGAAGTGTTAACTAAAGAAAGCTGGATACCAAACAATCATAATTTCTGTGCATTGTGTTGCTTTTATGTTGTGAGCAGTTTAATGTATGGCTGAGAAACATTTTTCAGAGAGATATTTTCAGAGAGATATTAAGGTGTGGATATCAGTGTAGTTTGTTCAAAAGGAAATATGGCCTCTACCTCCCTTCTTGGGCCAGATACATGTATAAAATTCTGCCCACATACTTCCTATGATTCTGGGCACATTTACAAACCACACAATCTACAAATGTCCCAAGGGGTTAGGAGCCACTTGCATGGTTGGCAAACATGCCAAGAACCTAAACCACATGAGCAGAAATCTTTATACAGACCTGACTTGGTATGGCAGCCACCACATAGAAGTGGCAACTATTTAGTAGAAAAACAAATGTAAAAAGGGGGAGACAGTCTTACACATTGATCCAAGGAAACTGTCTGTGAATAAAGCTAAAATCTGCATGTGCAGCCGGAGTTTTATTTAAAATTTTCACAGCAGGTCAACTGCATTGTCTTTGTAAGGACCAAACAATTATCGAGTTTAAAAAATAAACAAGCAAACAGATTTGTCTCCATGTCTGTCACAGCCACTATGGATTTCAAGAAAGCCTTAGATCGTGCTCCCCCCCCCCCCAAGAAAGCACCGGCTGCGTGTCTGATTCTTCTATTTGGTTTGTATTATGAACATTAAGAAGGCATACAGTTTCAATGAACATACAGATGGTATTTTTAAACAATGCATGTTTGATTCATCAGGTCTAAACAAACATCATTTTCAGTAAATAATATATTCATGCCATGAGAAAAATAAATAATTTTTCTGTAAGGAAATCTGACATGGAAACTTGATCGATGTGATAGTTATTAAAAAATAAATACCTAAAATACTTCTGGGTTTCTACATGGTAATTAACAAGTCATGGAAGCAGGCCATAATTATTTCAAGAGCAGAAATGCAAAGAATACTAGCATTCTGAACTGTTATGGAATAACAGCAGGAAATTAAACAGAACCTATGATATATGCTTAAAATGCAGTTTTAGAACCTCCTGTTTCCTCCACCATATATTTACTGAATGTGTAAAAGTATATTACATTGAGCAATATAAGGCTGTAAATGCACTTTTAATTTGAAACACAGTTTGCTTCTACTTAAAAGTAAAAGGGGATTTACATGTAAAATAATCTTCAACATTATTCTAAGTAAAATTTAAACAGTAGGACAAGTATAGCATAAACCATTATCATAAGTTCTTAGAAAGACATAACTCATTAGAGTCTACCCAATAAATTGTTCCACCAGCAAATAAGTAAGTAGACACAGATTTGACTGACCATTAGCCTTGCTGTGTATTATGCCAGACTGCAATGACACACGCATATCATACCACAATATGCAGCGTGGTTCTTGGCTTTTGTACTTGACCCCTTCCAATGCTGAATGCAGCATGTAATTATCATGAAAAGATATTACGTAGCTGAGAACAGTGACTCACAGCCATTCTAAAGGGAAAGTGAACTAAGTTGGCACAAAACCTATCTGCACCATAGCTGCCACTGGCCTAATGAGATTGGAAATGCCACATGGAAAGGGATATCTGTTTATGAACAAGAGGGACTTCTCAGTTTTTACCCTTCCCACTGCAGCCACTCTCTGTTCTACATTCCATGAGACTCCCTGACTTCAAGGCTGATTCTGCACTCTGTCTGTTCCCCCGCAGTTTATCCACAGCCACATCAGAAGCAGAATCTCCCTCCACATTGCATCCCGCTGTCACATTCCCTCTGCATTGCAGCTCTTTCCAGATTCTGCACTGTTTTATGGCAGTCCAGAGGTCACTTCGCAGTTATCATGGTGTTGCCCCAGGGTATGTGAAAATGGTCTCTTCCCAGACCTTTTGGCTCTTCAGCTTCCAGTTCAGAGGTAATAATAAGCACACTATTTGGCGTGGCTTTAGTCATCTCTGCCCATTCCCCTGCCCATATTTCTGCTTCTATTTTGACGCTTCTAGCTTGCCACCCTTCTCAAAAAGAAGAGAAGAAGAAGATATTGGATTTATATCCCACCCTTCACTACCCAAAGGTGTATCAGAGTGGCTGAAAAACTCCTCCCCCTCCCCACAACAGACACCCTGTGAGGTAGGTGGGGCTGAGAGAGCTCTGACAGAAACTGCTCTTTTTCAAGGACAGCTCTTATCAGAACTACGGCTTGCCCAAGGTCATCCAGCTAGGTGCAAGTGGAGGGGTGGAGAATCAAACCCAGTTCTCCCAGGTTAGAGTCTGCAGACTTAACCACGACACCAAACTGGCTTTTCCGTATAGGTTTTTTTCATCTGTTCTGGCCCCCTGCCACTTTGGTTTAACTCTGATTTCTGCATGTATTTCTGTGCCTTTAGTTTTCACTATGGTTTTTTGGTTTGTTCCCCCTCTTCCCCCCTCCCCAGCTCTTTTGAGACCACTTTTACCCCAATGTTTTTCTGGAAGTTGATTTTGAGTCAGCTTTTTTCTATTGTCTAATGTTTTTATTGGATTTCTTTGTTCCACCTATCTCCATCCCACTTTTGAATGATTGGACTGTCATCACTTGTTAAACCACTCCCTCTCCCCCAAGACAGTGATTTCATTTTTTTAAAAAAATGGTCCTAAAATATCAATATAATGTAGTAATGATCGTTTAAGCAGGTTCCCTGAATTCCCAACTTTCTTTTTAAAAAGTCTCTAGTCTCTTCCCTTGCAGAGATATGCCTTTTTCCTTATATGTCCACAATGGAAGGAGATAGAGACTTACTTGTTAAAAATGAAAGCTAGGAATTCAGCCTGCTTAAACTATCATTACTACACTACAGCATTATATTGATATTTTATGGCCTTTTAAATATATAAGGGGAGTGCTGTGACACCACCAATAATGACACCGATAATGACAGCACCCTTCCTTGAAAATCCTCATTATGTAAGCCACATACAGAAGAAAATACACTGACTCCACAACTATAAAAAATGAACAGAGGGCAGGCATGTGAAGGAGTTCTGCTCAAACTAATCAAACTAATTCCAATTTCCAGTGCTTGTGGATCAGCTCCCAAGAAAATCAGGAATAACTCGAGCATGCGGAAAAGGTCCATATCACTGACAGAGCACAGACATAGCTACATTATTCTGGCTAGTTTATTAAACTAAATACTACTCAAGTTTCTCTCCAGGGATAATTTAGTTTAATGCCACTAAAACAACCTATGTGATGCAAAAACACTTAATTATTGTTTAGCTGAGGAAACACTAGCCTTTTGTTTTGAAGGGGTAACAAGCCAGCCCAAGTATAACATAAAATCACCAAGTACAGTATCATATCAAAGCCAACAGAGTCTAGTTCAAAACTGTAGTATTACAAAATCTATGAGGCCAGAGATCAAATAGGGGCTTCATTTCTGTCAAAGTCCAATAATGAGCTTGTATTTGAATATGCAGCAAGTTGTGACGTTGAGTTGACTCTTTATAAATGCCGTTTCTTGATAGTTAAGAGAACCCAACATACATTTTGGCAAAAGGAGATTCTTCTAAAAACAAAAAACTCTCTAGATATTCTATATAGATTTGGATAACAAAAGACAAACAAGTAATATCAGGTGATAAAAATAAGTCGTTATTGTTGATGAAGGACCACGTGCTGAAACAACTCCAATGAAGAAATGATGACCAAGATCTTGTGAGATCACAGTCTTTATTAGAAAAAAGATTTTATTGTCTAAAAACTCTGAGGAAGAAAAGTAGCAGGAGGATGAGGACATGGCAATGCATGGAGGATTGGAGGAGACTAAGGAGGCAGGAGCAGCAGTGGGGGAGAGGAACAAGATGGTAGCAATGGCAACACTTGGTAAATTTCTGGGCAGGCTCCTAGAGCCAAGGAAACATTGTTAAGTCTTGATTTAAAGCCAGAAAAACAAATTGAGGATACATAAGAAAATAAGCACTGCACATATTTTAATTTCTCACCCTTGAGTTTCCATTTCCCCCCTGGAATATTTTTCCATGATTTAAATATTTCCAGGAAACTCACAGCTCTATCACTGGAGTGGGGTGGAGATTAAGGCATTTAATCTGAAATAGTAGTTATAAAACTGGTACCCTTGAATACCGTATTCTCATTAAATACTATTTTGTACTTTATATAATGTAATTTGCAAGATGAGATCGTTACAATAAATCAGTTGCAATGCAGACAAATGAAAATTACGGCACCTGGAGAGACAATATAATTTGATAAGTGCCTGTACTTACAAAAAGCAGAGTGGTATCTTGAACACTACACCAGGCATGAATTCATAACGAGATTTCTTTACAGTTACAGTTCTTTACAGTTACAAAGGTCCATTGTAAATTCTCTTTGGGAGTCAGGCCATAATTTAATTGGGCTTGTTCCACACTAGCCATTTAGTCTGGAATCCTCATTTACTCAGGTTTTTTTTTTAAGAGAATCCCTACAATAGCAGTCAACTAGTCTGTCACATTTTCTTTTACTTAAAGGAAAATTGTACTGACAAGCTATCCTGCACAACCAAAATTGATTTCCCAATGGCTACTATCTCTTTAAACTTTCACTGCTTCCTTCTTTTTCCTGATTAATTACTTCCTGTTTTCTCCCACAGATGAGTTCTCTTGGGGCATTCAATAATCTAGGGTATGTTATAAGCTCTCGTTTCCTTAGGGAGGGACCCTCTGTAGTTAGCCAAGAACAAATAATAATACTTTTTAAATTATGAGCAGTAACTTTGATTTGCTATAAAGTAAAATGGAATGCTTATATCTCCCTCCCCACAAAGGAAAATGTGTAACTAGTTAACTATTTATTCATACATTACAAGAGAAGACCAGCCAGCCAGGAGAGAACAGAAGTAATTAAATAAACTGGAAACAAAGAACAAAAGACAAAATTCCAGGGAGAATGGAATCTTTGCAAAAAGGGAGTATTTCCAAGTACACATATAGGACAGTAGGAATATGGGTTTTTATTACTTGCTGTGTGGAACCCCAATTCCAGTTATGCTTGCATCTGGATGAGCAAAATGAATCCATAAGTAGCATAACAACTGTTATTTTTAAACATATATTTCCACATCTTTCTAATGCTTATTATCCTATATTGTCTGTTATATATAAAAATGGCATGTCAGATATGGGAATCTTCAAACAACAAAAATCAGACATAACAGAAAAAATGAAGACAGGAAAGCTAATGCAGTACCCAATTCAAAAACAAATTTACATTGATCCAAAGACAGGGTTTTGGTGGGGTCAGGATACTTTTATCACATAAATGCGTACAGGGACACGGTAATCTGTCATCAAGAAATTGAAGTCCTCCATTGCTATAGTTTCTCTAACTGCTATTGCTAATGCTTCCCCCGTGACATAAAAGCATACACAGAGTGCCAAAATTGCCAACCAGAAACCTTTATTAATTTGCAGTTTATTATGCTATCAAACTGGATGCTTAAAAGATTAAAGGGCTTTTTTTCTTGCTTATAAACCAGAATTGTAGAGAAATCTTACATACTGTGAAAGCTTAAGGGAATTCAGACAAGTTCTTTATTTCGTATTTAAGCACGCAAATTATTTCAGTGTGGAAGTAACAATTCAATTTTTTAAATTTGCAATTAGCACTGAAAATGTTGGAAGTAGTTCAAATTAAGATCTGTCATATTTGTCAAACCAGTCAGTATATATGGCACCCAGTTCTAACACACACTGCAATCTAAGAAGGTAAATTATTTATTTAATTTATAAACTGCCCTCCCTCTGAAGGGCTAAGGGCAGTGTACAACATTGTTAAATACATAAATAAATCAGAAATATAGGCTATACAGTCAGTTACAGTAAAATCAATAAAATACAATCTAAGTCACTGATGGCACATACTCTGGAGTGGTGAGGCTGTTGCTGTCCTCAACTGTAGGCCCGGTGGGACATCTCTGTCTTGCACACTCTGCAGAATTGTACTAGGTCCCGCAGGGTCCAGATGTCACCAAGCAGAGTTCCACCAGGGCAGGGTCAGGGCCAAAAGGGCCCTGGCCCTGGTTGAGGACAGCTGGATATCTCTTGGGCCAGGGATCACCAGCAAGTTTTGCTCTTCAGAGCACAAAGCTCTTTGGGGGACATACCAGGAGAGGCGGTCTCCGCAGGTATCTTGTTCCCAGACCATTTAGGGCCTTAAAGGTTAGAACTAGAACCTTAAAGTGGATCCGGTACTCAGCCGGGAGTAACTGAAAACGCATCAGAGTGTTGTAACGTTATGTAAAGAACACATTCTTCCTTTTACATAAATTAATGGTAGAACAAATCTTTCGTTAATGGAAATACCTTCCAATTATCCATCATTATAGTGAGACTAATATTTAATTGACCAGCTATTTTTACCTCATGCAAACTGAAGGGTTTCACAAGGTACATATACTCAATATAATTGAACAGATGTTGATACAAAAGCTACTTTTTATCATTGCAATTAATTGTTAAAATGACAATCTTGGTAATAGTAATTTGAACAGCCTTCTCCTAGGAAAATGAACAGACCAACCCAAATTTAGTGAAGTTTCCCAAAGACTCATCATCTCTCATTTATCTATCAACTTCTTTATTTTTCTTTGTGTGATAATTTCAAACCCAAACAATGCATCCTTTAGCAAACCAGAAATCTGGTGTAAAAGTAAGCATTTAAAGACAAATTTTACTGGTGTCAGGTAATATTTATCAGGCTCTGAGAAAACAGGACCCCCTTCCAAGGAATCTGTACTTGTAAATGCTACAGTTGTTCTAACAACAAGTCTTTTAAAAGGTTTAAAGCATTTGAAACATAAGGTTACTTTTTCTCCTTTAACTAAGATGCCTGTGTTTTAAAAAGAGAGGGGTCATGGATGGGAGAGCAGGTTATAAAAGTAAAATGAACCTATTTTATATATACTACGTTCAATGTTCCCGTACTGAAATGGTGATTGTTGCCAGAATGTGTGAGCTGAATTTTGATTTGTTTGTATAATTATATTTCTCAAGAAATCATTTGTTTGTCCAGATTGTTTTAGCTCTTGCAGATTCCTTATGTGGAATCTTACTTTTATTCATTCAAATCCTTCTCTATAATGGATGAAAAGAAGAAATTCCACATATAAATATACAGAATTTTCAAGAACAACAGTATCAG
Organism: Gekko japonicus; assembly: GCF_001447785.1. Lineage (NCBI taxonomy): Eukaryota > Metazoa > Chordata > Lepidosauria > Squamata > Gekkonidae > Gekko > Gekko japonicus. The sequence goes on from NW_015168051.1 coordinate 557,165, forward strand.
GGTAGTGTGTGAATACAATACTTTACTGGTTTGCTTACATCAGACTTGTTCACTTATTCACAATTTACACCAGCATAGACACAGCTTCTTCACATATTGCCTTGGACAGAGCCAGTTTGGTGTAGTGGTTAAGTGTGCGGACTCTAATCTGGGAGAACCGGGTTTGATTCCCCACTCCTCCACTTGCACCTGCTGATGTGACCTTGGGTCAGTCACAAGCTCTGGCACAGCTGTCCTTGAAAAAGAGCAGTTTCTGTCAGAGTTCTCTCAGTCCCACCCACCTCACAGGGTGTCTGTTGTGGGAAGGGGAAGGGAAAGGAGTTTGTAAGCCGCTCTGAGACTCCAAGTGAAGGGCGAGGTATAAATCCAATCTCTTCTTCTTCTTCTTCTCTTCAACCTTGTTGTCTGGCAGATGCATGAACATATACAGTTTGGGTTCTTTAGGGTTTGCCTGTTCTCGAGACATCCAAATTCTTCTAGCCTAAATACTTTTTTGATGAATTTGGCTGTTTCATATATAGTATCATCTAGAACAGAGACTGGATATAATTTCTAAAATTACATACTGATTTGAAGTTTGCCTTTGTCTAAATGATGAAATTATCTGTTATGACACAGCATAAAACAGAATAGTTTAAAATACTATTAAAGATCCCAACAGGAAACTTGGTCTAACTCTCAGCCATCGAGAGAAGGCAAACAAAACTGAACATAATCAGAAAAAAGAAAGTAGCAGCAGGAGGAGGTGAGTACCAAAACACAGATTATAGAAAAAAAACACTAATGAAGCAATAATGAAAAGACAATAGATTAAACTATTCTAGTCATCATAAAAGAGAAATCTATATACTATTAGCCATGTGTAGCTCCGATCTATGGCTAGCTAAATCTGCGGACCAGGGACACTTGGAGGCTAAACTTTTCAGCAAACTTGGGCACTCTCCAGGTGTTCAGAAAACTGAATTTTTTTAAAAAATACACAGGGGGTTTAAATCCCCCCCACGTCAGGTGGCTGATGGTGAGACAGGGGAGCCATGCTGGGTTTAGTGGCATGCGCAGCCAGGGAAGCCTCACTAGGTCCAGTGGCGCTGGTCGTGCAGCCCAAGAGCCCACTGAGCCCAGAAGGAGCTGTTCCAGTCTGGCCTGGCAGCGGAGGTTGGCAGCCATGGCAGCGGAGGCCAGCAGCTGCACTGAGCCTGGGCGTGGCAGCAGCAGAGGAGGCTGGCAGCCGCACTGAGCCCAGCAGTAGCTGGCAGCCACATCAAGCCAAACCCATTCACAGCAGGGCTGAGGCTGGCAGCTGCACTGAGCCCAGCCATGGCAGGAGGATGCTGGGCTCAGTAGTTGGTGGGGGACAGCTTGGAGCCTGGCCAGGCTTGGCAAAGGGGGGGGGATTTGGGATTCCTACCACGAGTCTCCCCTCCCAGCTGTAAGTAAGAAAAACTGACATATATCTCATGTTAGAAAATGAACTTGATATTTTGCTTTATGGACTATATTTATTGCTACACACAATGGACTGTGCACACACACACACACACACACACATAGGCTCAGAGAACTGTACACTTTAGGTCACCTGTTGTGATACTACACATAGAAGGTGCCTGCACAAGCCTTACATGTAAATAAGGTTTCAGCTATACAGTTACCAGCCTGGTGAAGAAGCACACACCTCCATTATTGTGAACAATAAGAAACAACAGCTTGAGCAGAGACAGCCCCCACTGCAGAATCATTTGTGGTCACGTACGAAACATCACTGCTTTGTTCCTGCATTGGTATTTCCTGCCAAATGGACATTTGGTTCACAATGAGAATGGCCAGCTTCATCAACACTACAATGGAGCATCCTGACGCCAAGGTTTTCACACCTGCCTAGATGCCCTTCTTTGAGTAAGGTTTTAGATTACAATATTGGCCACTCCCTATAGGTAACCTCCCACTCCTACAGGCAACCAATAGGATTGTTTTTGGGACGGACTAACAGGTAGGTGGGCCAAGAGGTTGGCACGGTTACCGCCCATCTCTTGAACTCACTAGAAAAGGAGAGAACCAGTCACCTGGCCCCTCCTACTTGATCAACTAGCTAGCAACCCCCGCAACAACCCCTGTCTGCTTTTTACTCCTCTTAAGTCTCACTTGCTATCCCCAAACCCTTGCCTTTACTTTGATCTCTTGATCTGCAGTCAAGAGACCCACACGTTCTGGCTGGTTCTGGTCGTGTGCGAACTCCCTTTAGTTTCCATTTCTCCCCATCCATTCTTCATTGGAACAACCAAAGCTGCGAGACAGATAAGTATTACCCATCATCACCCCCACCTGCTAATGCAACTGTGCTTATTTGAATACTGTAATTCTAAGGAACTTGATTGAACGTGTGAGTGCATCAGTATTGTTTGTATGAGATTTATTCTTTAAGTAAAAGACATTTATTTTAACAACAACAGCCTCGTTATCTTTCTCTGGTAACCCTTGGTGGGAACAGGACCTTGGTATAAACTGGCAAGAACCCATTTATGAATTGCCAATTGCTGTAAATACAGCAATTCGGCTAACAGCTTGAATTTCTAGTTTTATTTTGACCAGCTTTTCCCATTTTTAACAAGTCAGACTTGCTGCCAGCCTGCCAAAATAAAATCCAGTTAACAATGCCAGCCTAGGATGTATTTTAAGCTCTGAGTTACTGTGGATCTGTTTGGCAGAAATGATGTAGCACTAGGTTGCCATCCTCCAGGTGTGGCCTGGAGGTCTGCAGGAATTACAAGTGATCTCCAGACTACAGCAATCAATTCCCTTGGAGAAAAAGAGAGCTTCAGAAAGAAGACTCTATAGTATGCCATAGGTTCTAGATGATATGCTTACTTCAGCAGTGTGTATACTGAGACTGGAATGATTCTAGATGAAATTCCTCCCCAAATTCCCCCATGCATGGGCAGCACCCCCAAATCTCAAAGGAATTTCTCAGGCCAGAGTTGGCAATCCTAAGTAGTATCTGGACAGACTCCTTTCGTGCAATACTGTTAGTGCTGTACCCATCAGATCCCAGTTTCTGGTAAGTATGACCTGTAGTAAACTGTTCAGCCCAGTGTCCTCTGGCAGAGTCAGAAATAGTTTCTGTATGTGTACGTATGTATAAGATGAATCCTAAAGGTGATGATATACTTCTACTAGTATAATGTACAGTATTTAGGCACATTCTTTAAAAATAGATTTAAAAGTTCCCTGTGTCTGAATTGTCTAAAGCACAATTGTTTCTAAACCGTCTTCATCCTACATACATTCTTTTACCTCAGGAATAAAACGTCCTTAAGATGCCGCCTGTCAGAAACAGTCCTAACGTAAAGACAATCAAGCCCTTTCATTGTCTTTGGTAAAAACAGAAAGGAGTCTTGTAGCACCTTAAAGACTAATGTATATTGAAGCGTAAGTTTCCATTAAGTTTCCATTGGTTGGAGCCAACTTCATTAGGTGCCTGAAGGGGAACCCCAGAATCACAGGAAGAAGAAAAATGTTAACAGTGGGTTAAAAGAAAAAACACTTCAGAAGTCTGTGGCACTTCTCTGCAAAATTCAGAAGTATAATAAGTGAATGATGGTCGCTGTGCTTATCTTGTGTACCTTTGAATTTTGTACACTGGTGTCAAAAACTCTTGGAAGTCATGGTATTTTAACCCTTGTTACACCTGGTCTTTCTTTCTCTGCCTCCTCCATGTTAGTAAATATACTTCTACTAAATACACTGCTGCTGAAGTGGGAGTCTTTCCTCCTAATGCTTAAATCTCTCGGTGTTTAAAATGCCACAAGACTCCTTTCTGGTTTTGCTGAAGGAGATTAAGGTGGCAATCCTTATGCCCCACTGAACTCTAAGAAGCTTTCTTCTGAGTAAAAATGCTTGGGATAGCACTGTACCACAGCAGCCCCAGTGAAGTTTCTATGCAGGGAACAAATTTCATTTCACATATTTGGTTGAAGTCTACTCATGATGAAAGACATAGCAAGCAATAAAACTAGTTTCAGATATGTGAAAATGCTACAGCTGGCTCAAGATATGATAATCAAGACAGAAAATCCAGATGATGCTCCATGTAGAGCGGAGACACATTAAGAGTGTGCCAGGAGATATTGGGAAGTAGGGACCAGCATCGCACCATTGTGCAATATCATTTCCAGCACAAAAAGGGAAGTGATGTCTTTGTATCAGGTTGATGCTCTAGGGTTTGCCCAAAACTCTATAGTATAACCTGTGAAGCAGTACCAGAGAACAGGGGGCAATGCCAGAATCCCCCCCCACATGATATTAATAAATTAAATAACTGATAATTAATCATCTTCTATGGTGCCCCCAAGCTGTTGCTCAGTTTGTTGGCTCATTTTGTCCAAGGTTGGCACTATATCCACAGAATTTTAAATGGTAAACGTAGTCTGAAATTTAATTTTATGCTTTGTAATTGTTTACTCAGACTGATATAAAGAATATTTTGGTGGAGTAGAAACAATATTAATAACACACGAAAGCAAAGGATAATGACATTTTCATCCCAGTGTAAGAGGTACCTATCTTAATGATATATATTGCCAAAGGACTTTTTATTCAAAAATACCATGCATTCAGTTGTTCATTCGAGTAATTACTTTCAACGTGTATAATTTGTTAATGAATTAACAAAGGAGGAATCATACTGGATGCATTTATTAACTACGGTGAGAATAATGTTAGTAAGCTTGTCTTCTTGACTCATTCTTTCTCTTCTATATCACCAACTTTGACCTAACCTCTTTGCTTAGGTGAAGTTTAACAATTAGAAACTACCTGTAATTATATTTATTTCCTTGTATTTTGCAGTTTAAGTTTTGCCTACCCATAGTTCAAATTATACATAGGGAAGGCCTTGACTGGTACAGAAATGATCAAAACCCAAAGTGAAATTTTCAAGCTAAATGTTTCAGCATGCATTAAAAATGCAAACATGTGGACTAATGGAGAAATCTCCACAGATTTTTGTTGATACAGGATGAGCAGCCATTCAGATATGACATCATGACCACAAGTAAAGCCTAAACCATTACACTAAACTTTAAGGTGTGGATACTCCAAAATGGTAGCAGCTAACTTCACTTTCCACAGCTTCTGCTGAGAAAAGTGAAGTGTGTTCTTTTTATATATTCAGTCTACAGAGATTTGAATCTCAGAAGCTTGGCAAACCTAAATCTTGTTTTGTTAAGTTACTCTAACAGTAAGCCCAAGGAAAGCACTTCTCCAGCAACACAATTATAACACAAACCTTAGTAACCACAACAACAAAAGCAATGATGGTTTTTGCATATCCATTTAAAGAGCTGTGCCAATTGTTTGAAACTTAAAAATGATACTTACAATGATAACCAGGTTCAATGGTTCTTTGGGCTTCAAGGCTGTTTATTGTGATTTGAAAGATAATGTGCAGAAGCAGAAACGTTAGACTCATGAAACACAGGGATTTTAGTAACCGTCCTGTATGTCCTGGGGGGGAAAAAGGAAAGCAATTAATTTAATGTGACAAAACTGTCCTACATAAAAAGATGCAAAGAAATAATAAAACTATTCCTTTGTATATTAAGAAGTTTCTAAAATTAGATATTAAATTTCATAACTTTATTGTGCAACATACTAGACATTATACCAAATAAAGGTATAAAATGTGGAAAAATCCTCCCCCTACATGTAAGCTAGAAACAAAAGGAATGGTTGAAAGAAACATAATCACATATTGCAATACCACCTCCCCCTTTATTGTAAACTTTTAGTATATTTCATATAAAGGATGTACATGTTGAGTAAAACAAAGCAAAAAAACCAAAGAAATAAAACAAAGAATTTGAAATGATCAGCATAGTCTTCTGAGGCATAGCACTACATTCCATCAAAGTATGGTATTTTGCTCTTCTCTGTATATGGTGTAAATCTGAGTATTATGTCTGACTGGCAAACTAGCATTTACACTTTGTTGTGATTTTGGATAAAACAAAGCAAAGCAACATATCCAGATTTTATAGTAATTGGGGGAAATTTTCTTTTAAACACATTAAAAGCAAAAGTTTGATTTCTATGTGGTATTAGAAGTATGATTATACAAATTTTGTTTCTCCCTATAAAAGCATTACTAGCATTACTTCTACACAAAATACAGTTTTTAGCTTACGTTATTCCTTTAATTATGACATTATAATAATTCAAGAAATTAGAATGCAAACAGAGATACTGTTATTGACAAGAATGCAGGGGAAGCTGTGATAAAATTTACAGTAAAATATGATTCAAGAAAACTGGATTTAGAAATGCAAACAGAAAAGGGACTAAATAGGTACGGGAAAATCATACTCTAAACATTTTGCAGGGCTTCCTGTTTTTTCTAGAGGTTTTTGTGCCCAGAATAGTATTAGAACTGAGCTGCATCCTTTCCATCAATAGACAATACCGCTCTTCAAGCCAGTAATACTCTTTACCTGGCAAGTTCACATAAGCAAGGTACCCATTTTGCTAACAAAATATTTTGTCAGACTGAACATACTTCTCATTATTGCCAAAGGAATATTTCCAAATTGCAAAATATAAAAAGGTACTTGTCATTTGTCTGTTGGTGCTAAGCCTTTTCTGACTTACAATTGCACATATCAGGAGCCTTTCGGCCACACATATCAGAGGCACGTGCTACCCACAACCCTCCCAATATACGTTGTTGCCATGCTGTCTGAAATGGATAGTGTGCATATTCTGCACATATGTACAGACTCCATATGCACTACATGAAACCCTGATTTTTCAAAGTTCTGGCTCATGAGTACCAAAGCTGAAAATTCCCACATTGCCCCTTTCACTCAACATGGTAACCATGTGCATTGGGAGGATTTATGTACAGCTGCCAACTTCCTGGTATGCATGATCCTAACATTTAACCAAGCAAAGGGCATGATTTAAATATACCTTAGAGACAGTATAAAGGATGATGAACATGGGGTTATATGTAATAGAAGTATATGACCAACAAAAGAGCACATCAAAATTGGTTATTCACGTAAGCTATTGGTAGTTTACTAGCTGCTGCACAGTAGCACATGCACCCCTAGAAGACCCAGGAAAAGATCACAAAAAAGATCTGGATATTTTTTTAAAGCTTTTAGTTCATAGGATCCCCCCCCCCCCGTGCTCTTTATCTGACA